>NC_029774.3:9196145-9236058 GCF_000817695.3 Arachis duranensis | reverse complement strand
AATGCAAAAGTAAGTTGACTGATATGGTACCTGGCAAAATACAAAGGCGTTGAATATGACAGTATTGAGTAGGGTAGAATCAGAATCACTGAGCTTGAGAATCTGCTTGCCGCGAAATTTGAGTAGCAACAGGACAATAGTTTGATAAATACTCTGACCAATTATGTTCCTCCACATGACAGGGGTTATGAATTTGGTGTCCTTTCCAATAGGTGGCCTCTTCATGAGTCCACCATGGGGAGGTTCAGTAGCCAATGCCAATGCGCCAAGTGTGTCCATGATCATGTTCACCCAAAGCATTTGAACAGCGGTAAGAGGAGCAGAGCCTGATAGATTTTGTATTGAGATTAGGAAGCATGACTATGACCTTGAAAGTGATTGAAAATTGAAAATAATATTATGTGTAATACCTGAGACACATGCTGAAACAAAATTTAGCATGAGAGCTACAACGTTGACTGTTAATTGGAACTGAACAAACTTTTGTATGTTTATATAAACAGAACGACCCCATTTGGCAACATTCACTATGGTGGCAAAGTTGTCGTCCATTACAATCACATCCGCATTCTCTTTTGCAACCTACAGAACATGGAGGTTTACATGCTTAGCACAATAGCATGCAATGGAGCATGTAATGAATTCACACATTTATCTAGCATGGAATAATTAATGATGAAATATACTATCTGTTGGTAAATTTTTTAATAAAGTACCCAGATACAATTATATTCAGATTCATTAATCCAATGATATACCAAAAAGTTAGGTAAAAAGGAACTGAGGAAGTACAATGGAAGTAATCCATGATATATAGATTGTGTGCATGACAAACCTCTGTCCCTGCAATACCCATGGCGAGTCCAATATCAGCCTCATGTAATGCTGGAGCATCATTGGTCCCATCACCTGTCACTGCCACAACTTCATTAAAATCATTCCTCAAATGGGTTACTAATTTGTGCTTGTCAAGAGGCAGGGACCTAGCCATCACCTATACAAATAAAGCAAACAAATTTTTTAGGGTTACCATGTTTGCTAAACATTAAAAAAGTAGCTATGGAACATATAAATAAGAGAATCAAGATGTGGAATTGGAATGAACCTGGAGTTTTGGTATGATCTCCTCCAACTCCTGCTGGCTTTTATTCCTGAATTCTGGTCCCTCAATAGCAATTCCATCTGTCAAGATGCCACATTCTTTAGCAATGGCTTTAGCAGTGTTTATGTTATCACCAGTTACCATTCTAACATTGATTCCAGCTTCTAAACAAGTCTTCACAGCTTCTTTAACTCCAGGTCTCACTGGATCCTTGATTCCAATAATTGCTACGAATGTGTAGTTATCCTCCAGAGCCTCACAAGCAAAACCATCTATTACTTCTATGATGCACTTTCTCTGTTCTTCATTCAAATCCACCACTTTCCCATCTGCATTAATAACCTTGTTACAATTCTTGAGAACTATTTCTGATGCTCCTTTACAAAATGCTCTAGACTTGTTGATGGTGCCATCAGGAAGGGCCACAAGCACAGACATCTTTTTTTTCTCAGAATTGAAAGGCTCAACCTTCATTATCTTGTACTTGTCATTGTAAGATTTAGAATCACCTCCCAACATCAATCCGCATTCCAACAATGCCGTTTCCGTGGGAGTTCCCATGACCTTGTTCTTACCATCTTCCCCTTTGACAATCTCAGAGCCTGTGTTCTGAAATATAGACTGCAGAAAGAGATCAAATATCTCTTCAGGAACAAAATTCTTCAAGACACTCTCACCATCACCCTTTTTTATTGCCTTAGTTTGTTCACATATCCATAACTTGTCAACAACCATGTGATTTGTCGTCAAGGTTCCTGTCTTATCCGTGCAGATACAGCCGGCCGAGCCCATCGTTTCGCATGCCGAAAGGTGCCTTACAAGTGCCTTATCATTCATAAGTTTCTTCATTGCAAACGCAAGGCTTAGTGTGACTGCCAAAGGAAGTCCCTCAGGAACTGCCACAACAATTATGATCACAGCAGTGGCAAAGAAATTGAGAAGCTTTGATGCATCATCCATGGACCAATGAGCAATCTCATGATGTTTTACTTTCTCCAACAAGTACCTTCCAGTCAAAACCAGGAATGTTAGGACTGCAAAACCAAGTCCTATCTTTCCTATAATTGTGGCAACACCATTGAGCTTGACCTGAAGTGGTGTCTCGTCATCACCTCCTTCATTCAAAGTATCCATCAGTTTTCCCCATTCAGTTCTCATACCAACAGAAGTCACTAGCATCTTTGCAGAACCATCTTGAACGGATGTCCCTGATAGAAGAAAAGGCTTCTCATGATCAACATGCACTGCTTCACTCTCACCAGATAAGCTTGATTCATCAATCAACAAGCTGAAACCTGATATGAAAATTCCATCTGCAGGGATTACATCTCCTATTGAAAGATGAACTATGTCTCCCACCACAAGTTCATAAATCGAAACCTTCTGTCTTTTACCCTCTCTTGTGACTTGGATTCTGACATTCTTCTTTTCTTTATCCAAATCTTTGAATTGCAAACTCTGTCTGTAGTCACTGATTGAAGTGACAAATACCACTAACAGAATGCAAAGTATAATTCCAACTCCATCATACATACCTTTTGGAAAACCTTCCGTTGATATTCCAACACCTACTGAAATCACAGCACAGACAATGAGGATCATGAGTGTCAAGTCTTGCATTGCATCCCAAACAAACATCCAGAAGCTTCTTTGCGGCTTCTCTGTGTACTGATTACAACCGAAGATCTTCTGTCTGTGTGAAATATCTTGTGAATGAATACCATCTTGAAGAGACACACAAACACGCTTAGCTAAACCTTCAACTCCTTCATTGCGCTCCAAAGATTTGGTGTCATGGGAATGAACAATTTCCGCTAATTCATCTGGCTCAATTCCAAAACCCGCTTCTTGTACCTCTTTGGAGAGCATGTACTCAGAACTACGGTTTCCAGCTGTGTGAGAATTTGGAAAAACAAAATAGTAAGTAACAGAAGAAGGGGGAATCTGTGTTGGTGACATGAGAAAAAGACGAGTGAATAATGGGATTCAAAAAATGCAAATACCGCTAATGAATTGCAATGCTGCTTTTTGCACATAGAGAGCCACCCTGACCTTTTCCTGTGGTCAAATATATTGAGGCATAAGCATGGTGTGATAAGAGAGACGGATAATAAATGCATTTCATGCAACGTTAATCAGAAAGAGTTAGGAAGCACGTGGAAATGAATACTATTTCTAGCTACAAACATTCTGCTTACGCCACCAAGATCATAATATAGTATTTTCTTGTTCAAGAATAAGCACAGTGATGACAGACAAATTAATATTATTACACCATTAATGAAACAACCAAAAGTGTAGATATATGTATGATACCATTATTGGAAATTAAAGGGGAAAAAAAGGGAAACATAGGTGAACCAATTCTGTTCATATGAAATTTTCCAAAATAGAAGTGTCACAGGCAGAGCATATAGGAGCATTTTCGCTATCATCATGGCAAAGTAAATGTTTGATATCATTTGTGAATTGCTCGGACAAAGATCATGATAGCATGTTATTAAACTAATAAAAGTTTCATTCTGTATTTTTACTGAAAATTGGACTTTTTTAAGAAAAAAAATTTCTAACTATATAGCATGCAAAGTTTGATCGTGATCTTCACTCTTCAGCACCATGTGATCTAGGTCCAGGACAAACTATTGACGTGACTCTTAACAAATAAACAAAGATGGAATAGCAAAATTATTGCTTTGGTTGACCGGTGGGTATATGAAAATCCATGGCTACTCCTATAGGATGTAAATGATCTCTACCTTCTTGTTTTTCCATGTCTATAGCAATATAACTATAATTATTCTGTTAATTCTGCTTTACTATGACAGAATCATTAGCTGATTAGCATACACAAGAGGAAACCTTTGTATACAAGGTTTATGGACACTACTTTGACATTGAAAGCATAACGATAACTGAGATTTAGTTACTATAACTGTACTATTGTGGTTTCCAATAAATTTTATCTCTCTGCCATAAGAAAATGTTACTTGCAGAAGAAGTTCTGTGAAACAGATCAACTGGGAAAGTATTGCAGAAAAGAAGAAAACGACTCAAAGGTAGTGCTATACCTCGTATCTATTCTGACATAATTACAGCATATAAGGGGTTAAGTGTGGTCCATAGTCACGGGCCCATGGATAACATAAAATACAGGCACAATCATAGCCAAGTTTAAGGAGAAAACTTATTAATCAAGGATAATCTTGGATATAACAGTACATTAAGGTAGAATTTCCCACAATATCCTCCTAATTCAATAAGCCAATGACTAATCTGTTGCAAACAACTCTAGTTAACAGTATATCGCTACAATGAGTTGCTGCATATGCAAAACAGAATTTAAATTACTACCGCTATTTGTAGCTGACCAATGAACCAATCCAAATTAGTTGGTAGAAACATATATTTTAACATGAAAAATGTTTCAAAAAATCATTGCAATTAATCTAAGCAAAAATAGCCATTCAAATAATTTTTTTGTTTTAAATCCATTCATAATTACGTTTGCATGAAAAAAAATGGTTTGGTATTTATAAAACACTTAAATAAATTATGCTCATGGCATCACTAATTAATATAGTAACATTTTGTGTAGAGCCTAGCTACCATAATTTTATATGTTAAGCTAAAATGTCAATCAGATAGTAACTAAGGTTGAAACAATTCGTTGAACTAGTTCATTATTTGAAATTCGTCCATAATTAATTATAGTAGAAAAAAACAGATCAGAAACTGGAAGCTGAAATACTAAGTAGAAATTGTTAAACTAGAAATGGTTTAAGTCGAGAGAGAAGAACTAAATAGCTAGCTTCATTTGCACGCTAGGAAAATCAAACTCGGAATGAAAACAAAATTAAAAAGTAAAAAAAATCGCAGTTAGGTTTTCTTTGTGGCGCGCGCTATTTGATTTTTATTGAGTGTTAAAATTGGATCGAGAAGTGTTGAGAGGAAAAAGAAAAACGAAGGAAGGAAAGAACGAAGAAAAAAGAGAAGAATAATAATAATAATGCAGGGAAGTAATTGAGGAACCTGACTCTTCTTGCGCTTCTGTTCGGCTTCGGCGCGTTGGGCGAGATTGGCGACCATACGGAATCGGCGGCGGGGGTTCTTGACGACGGCGACGGCGGACCTCCATCGGCGGAGGGCGTCGGAGGTAGGGCGCTTGGGCTGAACGTAAAAGTTGTCTCTGAGGTACCTCTCCATTGTTACTGATCACTGATCAAACCATGCAAATTATTTTGTTTTGCTATAACATTCAAACACAAAAGAAAGATGAGGAAACTTTCAAACATCGCCGAAGATAGCGGGAACTAGATTGCACTGGCAAATGGCAATCACAAATAAGGGTAAACATGGAAATTCAAATATATATGGGTAGTGCTAGGGAGTCAATAGTTTAAGTATACAATGTGTACAATGGACTATTGAGTTATAAAATAAACATTACCTATATTTTTATACCATGCCATGCCATGATACTACTCATCCCAAAAGCTTCAGTTGATGGAAAAAGGTAACATTAATGATTATATTTCTAATACTTCGTAAATCTCTATTGTATACATTGTACAAACATTCCATTGGCTCCCTATATTTTTTCTATATATATATATATATTGGAGAAAATAGTCGACTTCACGTGAAGTTGATATCTAAAAACCGTTAGATGAAAATTTAGTCAAATCAATCAAATCATCTAACGGCTCTCAGGTATTAACTCTACGTAAAGTCGAGTTCACTTTAATTTCCATCATATATATTTATCCAGAGTTAAGAGTGAGACTCGACCCAAACTTAAAATTCAAATATTAAGGAAGGAAGTTCCTTCCATTCCATGCATTTTCCTTTCAATTTTTCTGAATGTACATTTATTTTAAATTTTAGCGTAATTTTTCAAAGGTTCTATTATGAAGTTGTCTTCTTTTGAAAGACTACGTACTTCTTTGGTGCCTTGATAGAAAAATATTTTTTTAATGAAAAAAGTTTTTATTTTTATTTTTTATTGTATTTATTAAATTTTTAATAGTAAAAGTCAAAACATTAAAAAATTTTAAAAGTTATTTCTTTAAGAAGTTATAATTTACTCATTTTTAAAAATATTTTTAGGCATTATTGCGTGCCAATCGGTTGTAGAACCTGGTACTTAACTAATATTAAAAACTTACATAATAAATAAACAACAAAGTATTTTTTATATTATTGTACACAAATAAAATTGATAAGTAAAAATATTTTTTTTACGAGAGATTCAAACATAAAATTTTTTTATTTTTTTTAAATAAAAATTTTTAAAAATATTTTTTTAAAAAAACTCACCTAAATAAGTCTTATAAATGAAAATAATAAATACAATGTGTATATTAACGTATTTTTAATGTGTATGTTAATTATTAAATTACTAGCTTCTAGTTTATTAAATAACATAGGTCTTCATGTCAAATTCTCATGTTAGAAATAAACTAATAAGTTTGTCAATCCAGTTCTATCATCATTTGAAAACCACGTAAAAATTTCTAAAAAATTTTACAATCCTCACACCAATACTTGTATATTAATATTATAAAAGAATTTAGCTAATGAAATAAAAAGTCAAGAAATAATTCAGCAAACAAAAATTGATACTACTTAAAGTGTATGAATAAATTCTTTTAGGAATTCCATTCAGGATATTACTCTAAATTTTATTAACAAACAGATGGATTTTGATTACGTTTTGATTTTGAAAATAGGATAATATAAGATATTAAAAATAAGACATAAAAATAAAAATACAAAAATTAGTAATTTTATATTTTATTTGATAATAAATTAAAATAAATATTCTGAATCTATAAAGAAATACATTTATGTTTGCATGACTATTAACTTGTAAGTTCTAACACAAACGCCAAGTGTTTTTTCCTTCTTCCCCCTTCTCCGGGGCCAACATCATTTCCACGAACTTTTTATTTTAAATATTGGAGTGGTAGTGATATTTTTTTAAAATGTGAATTGTTGGAGTGTTATACTCAAATGTGAAATTATTTAATTAGAAAAATAGAAATCGAACTGTCTGATTTATTAGAGGTACAAAAATTGGACTGTCCGATTTTCAGATGTACATAAATCAGACTGTCTGATTTATAGAGATACAGAAATGGAACCATCTGATTTATAGATGTACATAAATTAGATCGTCTGATTTGTGAGAAGTACACAAATCGGACCGTCTAATTTGTGGTTAAAAAAATTAAAAAATTTGAGGTATAAAAATTGAATCCTTCTATTTGTATACTTTTCACAATTTTAAAAAATATCAAAAATTATAATATTAAAATATATCACTATTTCTATTTTCATAACAAAAATAATTAACCCATTTCCACACGGAAACTTAAAAGTACAACGAAAAAGAACTTGGTGTATGGGTGGAGAACTTATTAGGTCTTTTCTAACTTGACTTATTGGGTATGATCCTCCAATCCTCCTCTTTATATAGTGCCGTAGAAAGTTCCCCAACACTTACCGTAGAAGAATGGCCGAATGATAATTCCAACACTGAGTCTAGACTCTAGATACATGCTTATAGACGGAAGATGGAAGGACCCTGGTATTCTGGATGCCAAGCGACATAGAATACGCATACTTGTATTTATGAATTTAAAATTTTTATAAGATACAAAAATAATATATATATATTTATAAATTTTATTTTAATATAAATATTATTATTAAATTTTTATGTTAAATATGGTTCTCTCAAATTTTGTTTCAAGTTCCGTCATTGGTCATATTGCTTTGATTCCAAAAATGAATATGGTACCAACAAATGAAACCTTAGATTTTAACGAAGACAATTTTCCATAATAGTATCGTTTACCATGATAATTAATAAGTTTTAGGGACAAATTTTATCTCATGTTGAATTGTACTTACTCAAACTAGTTTTTACACATGGCCAACTATATGTGGTATTTTCAAGAGTTAAGATTAAGAGAGGTTTAAAAGTTTTACTTATGAATCACGTAGGAATGTCTGTAAATTCAACCATTAATATTGTTTATAGAGAAGTTTTTGAAAAAATAGGATTCTATTGTAAATATTTTAATTTTATTTTAAATTCTTTATCAATGTATAATTATTTTACTTAAAAAAAAGTATAAAATGAATATTACTTATTATTTTTAAGTTAAACTTTGATTTTGATAATAATTTTATAAATTTTTTAAAATAATAATTATTTTGTGTTTTTTTAAAATATCCAAACATATAATTTTTTATTTTTATAAATTTTCTCGTACCGAACACGTGTTCATACACTAGTTTTTTTTTATTAAAACATAGTTGGACACAAAATATATATGCGTCGAACAAGTATCATTGAATATCATGTCTAAAATATATTTAAATATTCGACATACAAATATGATAAATTAAGAAAATATTCGTATTTTATAGATGTTTGTTAATATAAATTGTCTATCTAGAATGTTTTATAAACTTTTTTAAAATTAAGATATTTTCGAGAATTTTGTTCTAAATATTAATATAACATGATAACATAATTTTATTTTATTTCAATAATCATATATGTCTTTCACATTCTTGCAAATTTTATCTTGAGGCCAAAAAACATTCGGCGAACTATACGAATCTGGTATCCATCAGACCGGAAGTTCAATGACTAATCCTTCGGGTACTGCAGAGGCACACAAAGTGGGCGACCCTCCCAAGCAAGCAAACTCCGTTCCCATCCTCCAGTGAGTATCGAACCCGGGAGAAATGGTTAAGGGACACAGACCCTCATCCATCTGTGCCAACTTGCGTTGGTAACTATAGTATTATACTTCTGAGATCTGCTCTCTAAGGCCCAAAATCCAGATTTGGTATTGTGTGACCGACTTACAATTAATCTAAAAGATGACTTACTATTATACACCAAAAAACAAATGCACCCTGTTAACACGTCGGGGATATGTTGCCTCAAAAATTCCAACCAGACTTTACAAAGATTTACGCATATTTTCGAAGAGTTGTAGGTATTCTTTTAACACGGGAGAACGTATTGGAACTAGTTTGAATGCAAAGGACAGCTCCTTTCTCTGAGAATCAGCGATGCAGGGCTGAACTTTTTTAAATAGAGCTCAACCCTCCTTTTTTTGATGCATTTGTTGAAGAGAATCACTATTTTGAGAGAGAAAAGTACTAAAGTGAAAAAGAAGATGGTTAGTAGTGTGTTTAAAAAAAGAGTGATTATACATAAAAAAGTTAGCAGTTTGTATTAATAAAAAATGGTATGTAATTATATGATACCGAATAAAATATTATCAATTATTTGGATTATCCATGTAAAATTTCTAAAATATCCTTACTTCTCTTTTTTTTCCAAACCAAAATCCTAACCCTAATTTTGACATAACACACTCCCTCACACACACTCACCAAAATCCTAGCCGCCCTTACCCCTTACCCAACAACAGAACAAAAGAACAGAAAGGAAACTGAGAACAGGGGGAAAACCGGAGAGGGAAGAGAAGAGGAAAGAAGGGAGGTGGCGCCGGTGGGCGTCATTGCCACCGTTGCCGCCGTCGTGTCGTCGCGAGGAAGGCCAGAACCGAGGAGAAGAAGGCATCACCGTCCCGTAGAGCCTGCGTCGCTGTCGTCACCGTCGAGGTTTTCATCGTCGCGGTCCATGGAGGTTCAAGAACAGAAGAAAGATATGCCGTTCTAACCAAAGCCACCGCGGGAAGGGTCATCGCTGTCAAGCCTAACCACCATTGCCACTGTTCGTGCCTCCGTTTCGGGCCGCCAGATCTGTCGCCATCGCCGGGAGAAAACAGAACGCGCGTGGAGAGAGAAGGGGTTGCAGGGAGGTTCCGCCACCGTTGGAACTCCGCTGCTGCTGTTGCCATGGCCGCTGTGCCTCTGCCGCCAAGAAACGCCTAGCCGCCGTCGCCAAAGCCAGCCTCACCGTCGTTGTCATAGTTGCAAATTTGGAGCTTCGAAGAGAGAGGAGTTCCCGGAGAGAGAGAAACGCCAAGGAGGAGGGACCATTCGCTGCTGCGTTGTTCCTGTCGCCATTCGGATGTACCTGAACCAAGCCATCGTCCTTGCTGCCGGAGTTGTTGGAGCTGCAGGAGCTGAACCGTTCCTGTCATTATCCCAGTCCAGCCTTTTTCCTTGATTCTGCTTTAACTTTCAAGTCCTATTATGCCACCATTTAATCTGTCTTGTCCTTGTTTTAATTCGATTTTAGTTTTGCTTGTTTTAGATTTCCAGAACTATCGCCAACTCTATCTTGTCGCTATTCCGATCCAAATTCTGTGGTCATTCGTTTTATTCTACTTCAATCCTCCTCACCTTGAATTTGGCACTCCGGCTTTGGTATTTTCGGTCCATTGGGACCACATTGTGAGTAAGATTTACATTTATAATTATTTGATTTTACATCTATAATTATTTTGATATATACTGCTTGAATTTGTGACTATACTTACAAGTTACCAACAAAGATTTGAATTTGATTTTAATAATGGATTTATTAGAACTAAATATTTTTTTCTGTGAAATACAGATTTTCAATCTGCACATAAGATTGTATACATGTTTGGTGAAGTTTTGTATTATTTTAAAATGTTCGATTTTATTTGAATATGTGTTTCTGGAACGTTGAAATATTGTTGATACTCACTTATATACTCTGAATTTGTAAAGTATATTCGACATTTCATATGATTGAAAGGAATTTTTGATGAGAAAGTATTATTTGATTTGATTTGATATTGTATATATTTGAAAGATCAAAAGATTGGTTATATTTGAAATTATATGTTTTGAATTGGTTTGGGAGGCTCGTATTAGAAAACCGTAGTTAACAACGGTTATGACGTTAACCTAGATACATCTGGCTCAGACCTCAGCTAGCAGGGGCGTTGCTAGCTTATGCGTGAGCATATTTCTATCTTTTCCTAGTGAATTTACATTTGAATTACTATGTTTAATCAAAATTTAACTACTTTTAGCCACTATGAATGCTAATTTGAGTTGTTTACAATTTCTATTTATTTTAGGTAGCATTTGGATGGATTTGATGGAGTTTTGTGGCAGAAAAGGAAGAAAGCGAATGATGCTGTCAACCCCGACCTCCTTGAACTCAAACAAGAATAACTTGAGCTACAGAAGTCCAATTGATCTTATTTCAGCGGCATTGGAAAGCTAACTTCCAGAGCTTTCCAACGATATATAATAGTATACCATTTTTTTTCAACTTTGTACGAGCACTTCACGCTGAACTTGAAGTTATTCAAGTTCAGCGCTAGTTTGAAGAATCAAAAGGGGAATGTGCGCATCAATCCACTGTCTCGTCTCCCTTTAAAGGCTTCTTCTTTGACAACAACTCCTTTATGAATTTGACATAGAGAGGCATTTGCTCCAAAATCTCAGCAAAAGGAATATTAATTTGTAACTTTTTGAAGACTTCCAAGAACTTTGAAAACTGCTTGTCCTTGGTCTCATTTTGAAGTCTCTGAGGATATGGCATTTTAAGCTTTTACTCAGGAGCCTTTGGCAATGTAGGATAAGTGTCAAGAGAGTCTGGGAATGGGTTGTCCGCACACTTTAGAGGGGACGTGCTCTACTTCTTCTTTCTTCTCCTCTGGAGCTTCTTTTTCAACTGGCTCCTCATTAACTTGTTCTTCCGTACTTGCCACTTGTCCACTTATCAAGGTGATAGCTTTGCATTCCTCTCTTGGATTTGGAATTGTGTTACCAGGAAGGCTATTAGTGGTCCTCTGATCAATTTCATTAACTTTTGTGGCTAATTGACCCATCTGAATCTCCAATTTCTTGATTGATGCTCTGGTTTTCTGTCTAAAATTTGTCAATATTGCTTTCAAATCATTGTTTTGCTAGGGCTGAGAAGTTTCTTGCTGAGATGACTGAAACTGGTGGTTATTAAAATTATTCTATTGAAAACCACCATGAGAATTATTATTAAAATTTTGTGGCCTCTGAGGTTGCTCTCTCCACCCAAAATTTGGGTAATTTCTCCACCCCTGATTGTAGGTCTTAGAATAGGGATCATTATTGGGATTTCTAGGAGCACTTCCCATGTAATTGACCTGTTCAGAAGAAGATTAAGCATAATCATAATTTTTATTTTGCATAAAATTACCTGTCATGTCATAAGGGACATCTTGATGTGCATTCTGAGTGTTGACAGTTGAAACTTACATTCCACTCAACTGTTGAGTAATTAGATATATTTGCTGAGACAAAAGCTTGTTTTGAACAAGAAGAGCATCAACAGCTTCCACTTCCAAAACGCCTCTCTTCTGAGGAGCCTCAGAATTCACAGGATTCATGTTAGATAAGTGTAAATATTGGTTGCTAGCAACCAACTCAATAAGATCAATAGTTTCCTTCGGTGTCTTCTTCATATGTAATGAACCACCTGTAGAATTATCTAAGTACATCTTGGACATTTCACCCAAGCCTTCATAAAAGATATCTAGTTGGGTCCATTTAGAGAACATGTCCGGAGGGCATTGCCTAGTCAGCAACTTGTACCTCTCCCAAGCTTCATAAAGGGTCTCACCATCTTTCTGTCTGAAGGTCTGAACCTCCACCCTAAGCTTAGTCAGCTTTTTTGGTGGAACAAATTTAGTAAGAAACCCAGTGACAACCTTATCCCAAGTATCCAGACTCTCCTTGGGTTGATAATCTAGCCACATCTTTGCTCTGTCCCTCAAGGCAAATGGGAAGAGCATGAGTTTGTACACCTCAGGATTCACCCCATTAGTTTTCACAGTGTCACAAATCTGCAGAAATTTAGAGATAAACTTATTGGGATCTTCCTGAGGGAGTCCATGATACTGACAGTTGTGTTGCACCAAAGTGACTAGCTGTGACTTCAGCTCAAAGTTATTTGCAGCTATAGGATGCACCACAATGCTTTTTCCATAAAGATCTGCATTAGAAGCAATGTATGAGCCAAGCACTCTTCTGGGTTGTTCATTCCCAACTGGATTTGCCATATTGGCATCAGTAGCATTATTTTGATCCATAGTTGACTCTGCATCCTTGTAAAATCTTGCTTGTTGTAAACGCCGCCTGAAAGTCCTTTCAGGTTCAAGATCAAAGTCTAACAGAGGTTCCTTATCCCTATTCCTACTTATAAACAGATAGAAGACAAGAAAAGATGATATTTTCTACGTCAGAGTGCAGAGAATTTCCAGTGAGATAACCTGTGTAAAGAAATAAAATAAAAATACTAAATAATTAACTCTAGGAATTTTTTGAAAATTATAACTAAATTTAAGTAAAAAATTCGAAATATATAAAGAAAAATTAAATAAAAAAATTAAAATAGAATTGATTAGGTAACAGCAAACTTAATTTCAGAAATAAAAAAAACAAATACTGCAATATTCGAAAATTAGGGACAAATATAGTTAAAACTAAAGCAGAGGCGCCTATAAAAAAAGTGAAATATCAAAAAAGGAGAGAAAAATTAAAGGAACAAGAAGAAATGGAAAATAAAAATTAATAATGCTAAAACAAACCAATTAAAAGAAAAATTATCTAATCTAAGCAATCAAATAACGAGTTGTTGTCAATCACAGTCAATCCTCGACAATGGCGCCAAAAACTTGGTTCGAAAATTATAACCACAAACTAACCGGCAAGTGCATTGGGTCGTACCAAGTAGTATCTCAGATGAATGAGGGTCGATCCCACAAAAATTGATAGCAATAATGGTTGATTAATTTACTTAGTTAGACAAGCAGAAAATGATGGTTGAGAGTTTAAAAGTATTAAACAGTAAATCAGAAAATCAGAATAGCAAGCAGTAAATAAGTTGTGAATAATATATGGAGAAACAGTTAAGACTTCAGAGATATCTATCTTCTGGATTGACTTTTCTTCCTAACTATTTTAATCGTGTAAGATTTAATTCATGGCAAACTGTATATGACCAAACCCTAATTCCTTAGACATTTTTAGTCTCCTCTAAAATTCATTAACTACCAATTTCTTTGTCACTTGATTCCAATTAGAGGGTGAAGTTCAATTCTAGTTTATAGGCCACAGAAATCCTAATTACCCAAATATAAGAGGATTATATGTCACGTATCTCGTTAAGTCCAGATAATTAGACATTTAGGAGAATATGTTTTCAAACTGTTGTTCAAGTAAAGAGCTTTTTCAAGTTATACAAGAACTCAATTAGAACAAGGGTCATACTTTCGTTCCACCCAAATTCATAAGATAAAGAACGAAAATAATTCTTGAAATATAAATCAGTACATGAATTAAAATAGAAAAATAATAGTATCAATCCATACAATAGACAGAGCTCTTAACCTTAACATTGGAGGTTTAGTTACTCATGGTTCAGAGAGAAAAACTAGGATTCGTAAAAACTATAAATTGCGGAATGAGGTAGAAGAGAAGAGGCCGAAGGGCTGATTCTTTTCCCTTTTATATCTAATCTTAATTAATGTAAAATATATTTCCTAAAACTAAAATAATATCTTTTCCTAATTATAAATAAAATAAAAGTTTAATTAAAATTAATTAAATACTCATGCAAGCCCTTGACGTACATGGGGACCATTCTTGCATTTAAGGTCCATGCTGAACTTGAGAATTTCCAAGTTCAGCCTGGAGGAGGCAGTGGCTTCTTCTTTGGTTTTCCTTTGAGTCCACGCTGAACTTGGAAAGAGCCAAGTTCAGCGTGGAGGAGGCCGTGCGAAATGGAAGAAAAAGGTATACTATTATATATCGTTGAAAAGATCTGGAAGTTATCTTTCCAATGCCACTAGAATCACGTCAAGTAGATTTCTGTAACTCAAGTTATTCCTATTTGATTGTAAGGAGGTTGGGGTTAACAGTATCATTCGTTTTCTTCCTTTTCTGCTACAAAACTTCGTCAAATCCATCCAAATGCTACCTGAAATAAACGGAAATGCACACAACTCAAAGTAGCATCTATAGTGGCTAAAAGATATTTAAATATTGATTAAACTCAACAATTTGAATGCAAATTCATTAGAAAAAGATAGAGAAGATGCTCACGCATCAAAGACCCACGCTGAACTTGGGAACGACGTCAAAAAGGGAGTACATGCGACAAGTAGTAGCGCCGAACTTGCCCTCCTCTAAGTTTAGCGTGGGGGTTAAAAAGAAAAAAAGGAGTGAACCCACGCCGAACTTGGGCTACACCAAATTCAGCGTGGAGAGAAGAGTTCCATTAAGTGCATCATGGCGCTGAACTTGCCCACCCGCCACGTTCGGCGCCAAATCCCTATTCTTAGCCAAATCCAAACACAATCTCCTATTTACATGATCAAATCCCCATACTATTTGTCCCCACGTCAATCCTGCCATCCCCAGATTCCCTTTCTTTTTCCCACCATACCTGTGCTCCCCTCCCAGCATTACAATACACCCCCCTTCCCTTCATCCCTTTCCCATATATACGTTAACCAAAGCAACACCCCCCATAAACTTATAAATCGGAATCTTGCTTAATACGTCCTACATTTAGTAGTAAGTAGAGTACGTGTTTTGCTCTCCTAACCAATTTATCTGATAAAATCAAATAACCACGTGCCAACCCAAATCGGCACAGAAATCTCTCCGCAAATCTCTCCACACAAACCCCAAGCGAATCACTAAAACACAGTTACCGCATGATCAGCCTTAACACTTCAAAATAGTTACAGATATTCTGATAACCGTTTCAAATACAACTTTATAAATATAAGTGACTCATTAGGTCACAAGTACGTTATTCATTCTGAATAACTTCGTATATCTTCTGCTCTTACTAACTTGAATGTTGGAGTCCCTTTGCTGGTGTCCAACGCCGCTGTCCTTACAAGAAGACGATGTTCTTTCCTCTCACTCCCAAGGAAAGCAAGTTCAAGCACTAGCAGAATAGGCTATTCCTCGGAGATATCTTTCACACAGGAACATTTGACGCCCACCGTGGGTCGTATATCTAACCCCACCATCTTCTCTGCCTGATTTTTACCTTCTTTTATAGGATGTAATTAATGGCGGAAGAAAAAAATCCTGCAACGCACTATAAATTTCAAATTTTCCGGTAACATTATTTAGCGGTATGCAATTTTAATTACATGCTACACATTTTCGGTTTTCATATTTACATAAAAAATGTTGGCTTTGTAAGATTATATAACTATTTGACCAAATAGAAAAATTAATTTCATTATCTTTGATCAAGAATAAAATTTTATAAAATCTAAACAATTTGAACATGAATAATTTCGTACTTTCAAGATGTTAGTTCAAAAAGACTTCTCTTCTATTCTACTCCTTTAGTAACAGGGAATCTTTCAAACTCATTTGGAATTCATATATTATTTGTGAATACAAGTTCTATCTTATTTTTTATTTCTCATTGCTTTACAACCTTTACTCTATTCATAATATTTATTCTTATACTAATTATTCTTTTCCTTCTTATAATAATTTTTAATTAGTTTTCAATAAAGTAGCATAAATGCAAAATTACTTAATTTTTATTAACAATTTTTACTGACACAATGAGATACATTTATTCTCAATTATTTTTATCTATCACAAATTTCTATTGTTAGTAAGTACTATCCTGTTTTTCAACTGCATTTTAATTGCTCGATATTCATATGGTCCTATTTGTGTTGTTCCTTTGGTAATTTCAATTATTTGTTTCTTCGGTGTTTGCATTGTCACATTTAACTTCTTTTCTAAATTCAAAATGCCTTGTATATTACCATATCATGAAATCCTGAGGTCAATATAAAAAGACAAATTTAAAATCAACTCAGAGACAGTGATGACCACACCTTAGAAATAATGACTGCAGTTTACATTGCTATTGCTATTGCGGTGATGACAACAAAATTTTTCCGTTCTTGTTTACATTGCTATTGCTAATGATTATTATTTCTTTTTTCTTTTGAAACAACTTTTTGATTGTTCAGTATTTAATCCATGCTATTTTATTTAAGTCTTTTTCTTTTATTTTCTTCAATTATTTTGCTCCCATAATAAAGGAATTCAGTTATAATTTTAACCGACGAATTCAAAACATGAATTTACAATACAATAAAAAAATTCAAAAATTAAATTGAATGTCAATTGAGAGGCGAATAACCGCTTAAAATATTCTTTTATTTTCATCTTCAATATGACATGGCCTATTATAAGATATACACTAACCTATTTACTTGAACCATTTTACCTTAATGTATCTTACCATTTCATATAACAACCTTGGACACGTTATATTTAGTTGTATATTATCAATATTATCAATCTATATTTTATTGTTGATTGACCTTTTTTAAGCATATCTGGCATGCTATAGACCATGCTGATTATATTATAACTCGGATAGTTTGCACTTTTCAACGACCACTCGACACCAAAATCAATATACAAAGGCTAGCCTAACAGGTATATCACAACCTAGCTTATAAGACGACAATATGGTGATGTGTTATTTTTATTAATGAAATATCTTTACTCTTTTACTTTCAATTTTTTCTATCATTTTCGTCATTCCTAATTGATATATAAGTATCTCATACATGATAAATTTAGACCGCTCCGCCACGAATCTTCAGAATCATGTACAAATCTTCGGCCAAGATATACTCCCCCATAAAACACATTACCAAGTTACATATCACCAATTCTTTTCATACCAAAACAAACCTACAATTCTGATTGTCAAATTCCAAAAGTAATTTACAAATCCATTGACATTGAGTCAACCGCTCAAACTTATTTAAAAGGATATCCAATCCATTATTCAAATTCAGCTCTCCTTACTAATTATAATTTGGTTTTCAAGTAAATCATGACTTTTACTCCTCTATCTTCTGAAGATACTATCCACAAACAAATATCTGTGGCTTAATCAACTAATCAAAACCGAGTTATACTTCAATTTTCAAACGCGCAAGCTACCAAGCTATCTATCAATTCAAACAAACCGACATCTACAAGTCGAACTCATTTCAAACAACCCAACACCTATGAGTCGAAATAATTTCAAGTAAATCGATCTATAAGTTGTACAACTCCAAATATGCTATGCCCAATTCTAAACTGGTTTATTACATTGGTTCACCAATTTTTCAAACAACTCAACAACAACCGACGACATTCATTTGACCTATCAACAATGGTCACTTAGCCTATCTTATATAATTATTTATTGACACTTGCCAAATCAGGTCTACCTTTACCTCTTTTCTCATCAATATTTTCATCAAATGGTATACAGAATAATTATCATGCAAATCATGCTACCTCTGTCAATCTCAATATACTTGCTACCTCTGTCAATCTCACTGTACTCAAACATGCAGTAATAGTTATATGTCGGAACAAATTCAATCATATTTTCATCTATAAGTCTGATTCAATCCAAACAATACACTTATACGTCGGAACAACTCCACAAATTTGCATTTATAAGCTGAAATTAGTCAAAATTAAGCCGATGTATACCAAGAACCTTTTTTCAAAAAAATAAATTTTATTTTTCATGCCATTAGATTAAACTTGGGAGCTTATCCTTGTTATTTAACCATTATTCTTAATCATTCTTAAATTTTTTTTACCTTACTATTCACCTGCACCAAAATTCCAAGCATGACTATCACTTTTCAACATACAACAAGTTGAGCTTGGGGGCTACTACTATTACTATCACCATTCCAAACTATGATTACAATCACTATTCCGAGGTATATTTACCATTCACCACAAAAACTCATAAGCTCAACCTGTTTAATTGAAAACTTTCACAAGTCAAGCTTGGGGGCTATGATCCGTAGGCTATAACTCGGCTCAAATAAACCTATAAATCAGAATCTGCTTAAAACTAAATAAACACGTCCTGCATCAGTAGTACGTGGAGTACGTGTTTTGCTCTCCTAACCGACTTATCTGATAAAAATCAAATAACCACGTGCCAACCCAAATCGGCACAGAAATCTCTCTGCAAATCTCTCCACACAAACCCCAAGCGAATCACTAAAACACAATTACCGCATGATCAGCCATAACACTTCAAAACAGTTATGGAAATGCTGATAACCGTTTTAAGTACAACTTTATAAATATAAGTGACTCACTAGGTCACAGGTACGTTATTCATTCCGAATAACTTCGTATCCGTTTCAAGTACAACTTTATAAATATAAGTGACTCACTAGGTCACAAGTACGTTATTCATTCTGAATAACTTCATATATCTTTTGCTTTTACTAACTTGAGCGTTGGAGTCCCTTTGCAGGTGTCCAACACCGCCGTCCTTTCAAGAAGACGACGTTCCTTTCTCTCACTCCCAAGAAAAGCAAGTTCAAGCACTAGCAAAACAGGCTATTCCTCAGAGATATCTTTCACACACTTTTTCTGTGCCTCCCTGTTTTCAGATTTTCTTTGCTTGAGGACAAGCAAACTTTTAAGTTTGGTATTGTCGCTTCGCTTGTGACTTTTCTGTTTATTTTAATGGCACCAAGGGAGGTGAATTATCTTCACGGAGGAGTACAACCTGAAGAATGAAATGGCCACTAGGATAACTGAGGTGGTTGAGTTCCTTTCATTCTATATTCCTTCTTGTTTTTACTATGTTATGTTCCAGTTTTCTGTTGTTTTATTTTAGTTATTGTTGTTTCAATTCCTAGGTTCTATTTTAGTTTCTGTTTTTATTTTGTTATTTGATTTTAATTCAAAAAGGTGTCTCATGTATCACTCACTGAGCTTGAAATCAAAAAGAAAAGAAAGAAGTGATGTATTGCATGAGAGATGGAGTTATATTGAAGAGTAGTCTTATTTACTTGAATGTGGTGGTGTTTTCTGTAATCCTAAATGCATGACATGAATAATACATATCTGAATTGAAATAAAAGGATGTTGATGTATAAGGAATAGGAATTTAGAAAACTATTATGACTTCTCTGAAATTAGTGAAAGCTTAATCCTTGAAGCAAAATAAATAGCAAAAGAAAAATAAAAGCAAGGTCCAAGGCTCTGAGCATCAATGACTAAGGAGGTCAGTCATGATTAAAAGCTCAAAAAGTTGTTTTCTTAGTCATATGCTTGTGGTGTTCTTGTGTCAAGTGATCCTTGAGACAGAATATCTAGAGTCGAGACCAAATATATTTAGCAGAGTATGCCAAAGGCTTTGAGCACCACTGTCTGGGAGTAACTGAAAGAAAAATCAGAACTTAAAAAGAGTTCCCCAGTCAAGTGCTTGTGGTATTTTTGTGTCAAGTGAAGCTTGAGACAAGACATTTAAAGTCACGACTAGACTCAAGGTGAAAAGCACCAATTCCTTGAGAATTAAAGGATATCTGCTGTGTTCAAGGATTAAACTGAAGTATAAAGATCAGAGAATTCATAATATAATCCGGATTCTAATTCCAAATGACAGTGACACTACTTTAATTCAAAGGAGAGTGAGATGCCAAAACTGTTCAGAATTACAAGAGATAATCCCCACTTCAAGAATAGACATGAGCATAACTGAACTCTCACTTCTCATGCAAATTCACATCTTAATCATGTACTAATTTTGGTTGCTTGAGGACAAGCAACAATTCAAGTTTGGTGTTGTGATGCGTGAGCATCTTTTCTATCTTTTCCTAGTGAATTTGCATTTGAATTACTATTTTTAATCAAGATTTAACTACTTTTAGCCACTATGAATGCTACTTTGAGTTGTGTGCAATTTCTATTTTTTTCAGGTAGCATTTGGATGGATTTGACGGAGTTTTATAGCAGAAAAGGAAGAAAGCAAATGATGCTGTCAACCCTGACCTCTTTGAACTCAAACAAAAATAACTTGAGCTACAAGGTCCAATTGACGTGATTTCAGCGGCATTGAAAAGCTAATTTCCATATCTTTCCAACGATATATAATAGTATACATTTTTCTTCCACTTTGTGCGATCACTCCACTTTGAACTTGAAGTTATTCAAGTTCAGTGCCAACTTGAAGAATCAAAAGGGGAATGTGCGCATCAATCCACACTGAACTTGAGAATTTCCAAGTTCAGCGTGGATTCAAAGCTCCAAAGGACACATATTGCTCTCACCCACGCTGAACTTGAGAATTTCCAAGTTCAGCGTAGACCTGAATGAATCCAATGGTCCCCATGCACTCATACAAGGCTGTGCATGTTTAATAAATTTTGATTTATTTTATTTTATTTATAATTAGGAAAAGATATTATTTTAGCTTTAGAAAATATATTTTACATTAATTTGGATTAGATATAAAAGGAAAAAGAATCAGCCTTCGGGCTCTTTTCTTCTCTTCAACCTCATTTCGTACTTTACAGTTTTACGAATCCTAGTTTTCTCTCTGAACCACGAGCAACTAAACCTCCATTGTTAAGGTTAGGAGCTCTGTCTATTGTATGGATTGATACTATTATTTTTCTATTTTAATTCATGTACTGATTTATATTTCAAGAATTATTTTCGTTCGTTATCTTATGAATTTGGGTGGAACGGAAGTATGACCCTTGTTCTAATTGAGTTCTTGTATAACTTGGAAAAGTTCTTTACTTGAACAACAACTTGAAAACACATTCTCCTAAATTCTAATTATCTGGACTTAACGGAATACGTGATATATAATTCTTTTATATTTGGGTAATTAGGGTTTTTGTGGCATATAAACTAGAATTGAACTTCACCATCTAATGGAATTAAGTGACCAAAGAATTGGTAGTTGATGAATTTTAGAGGAGACTAAAAAGGTCTAAGAAATTAGGATTTAGTCACATACAGTTTTCCATGAATTAAATCTTGCATGATTAAAATAGTTAGTAAGAAAAGTCAATCCGAAAAATAGATAACTCTAAAGCCTTAACTGTTTCTCCATATATTATTCGCAACTTATTTACTGCTTGCTTTCTGATATTCTGAATTTACTGTTAATGCTTTTGAACTCTCTAAACCTCATTTTCTGCTTGTCTAACTAAGTAAATTAATCAACCATTGTTGCTTAGTCCATCAATCCTCGTGGGATCGACCCTCATTCACTTGAAGTACTGCTTGGTACGATCCGGTGCACTTGTCGGTTAGTTTGTGGTTATAAATTTCGCACCACTAGCCTAACGTGTAGGACACACGGTGGATCTGTTATTCCGTAAAGATACACGAGAGGAAATGGCTACCTTTAGAGGTGGAGCCACCCAAGTATGGACTATTTGATTTGATTTCTATATGAGAACTCCCTCATTGATTCACTCATTCATATAAATTATTATTTTCTAAATAAAGTTATTTTTATAGTAACGTTTATATGATCTCATGTGAATTATAGATGTATTGTCTAGTCACTGAGTTGCAAAACTCATTCTATTTTTCTAAAAATATTTTTCAAGAATAAATACTTGAATATGTGAGCCCTTCTATTCAAGAATTATGACCTGCAATGGGTATCTGTTTCTTGTTGAGTTGCTAGACGTTGTATGCTCTATATGTCACATGCAGGATTCAACCATTCTTAATTATTTTAATTTTTGTTAAAAATGTATAACTATTTATTTTAGAGTTTGTAAATTATTTAAAATCTTTGTAGCTTTCTTATTTAATTTATATTTGAGTCTGATAGGCTTGCTAGGGAACTGTTTCTCTGAGCGCTGGTCATGATTCATTTTGGACTGTGAGAATCCAGTTCATGTAAGTTGATAAAAAATTTTTTTGTAATGTAATTTTGTTAATTTTAACTCATATTAATTTTTTTTGTGTTAGCATCATATGATGATATAACATTGTTATTTTAGTATTATTATTGTTTTTCTTTGTACTAATTAATATTACTATGTTATTTAAATTTATAATTATTAAATTTAATAAATAATATAAATATTAAATTATTATTGGATAATATTTTTATTTTATCAGTATATTATTATTTTATTTTATCTATTTTTGTATTTTAATTTTCTGTTGTCACAATATATTTTTATTTTAATTTGTGTTTAGTTAACTTAATGAATATTAATGAATATTTTTATTTATGAAAATAAATAAATAATATCAATATAAAAAAATTGTTCGATTATTTTTTATAATAATTATCAAGGATAATAATATTATTATATTTTATTTTTTTTATTTATGACCATATTTATATTAAATATTGTTTAAGCTAGTGAGTGAATAGTATAATATAATATCTTTTATTTTATTTTTTTATTTATGTAAAGTAGTGTAGTTAATAAATAATTATTTGTTATAATCTTCGTTCATTTAAATTAATATGTATATTTAACGGTATATTTTTGTTGGACTAGTCTAATAGAAATTATAGTATGTAAACTTGATTTACCAGACACATAAAATCCGATGGTAGAAGACGCCTTACAAGCAACTGAATTCTACCACGTTTCGAGAATTGGGGTGATTAGAGAATTTTATCCTTTACTATCTGTTCTCATGGAAAGGTGGAGGTCGGAGACTTACACTTTTGTATTACCGGTGGGTGAGGTTACCATTACATTGGAGGACGTGGCTCATATATTTAGCTTACCATTGATGGAAAGATTATGAGCAGCTGAACAGATAGCAGTTATGACTTCTTGCAGAGCCAGAGCATTACGATTTTCGGTAGTGAACCCATTGTCAGTAGTTGCTCCAACTCTTAAATAAAGCTGGCATGGGTTCGTCGTATCAAAGACACAGAGTCATTGGACACTTTGGACTTTATTCAAAGATACGTCAGATGCCAGATTTTCTGTTTGCTAGTTCGACCCTATTCGCGATAAGTCAACAACATATGCCCACGCGAAGTATCTACCGTTGCTCCGCAATTTTTAGCGGATCCACACCTACAATTGGGGGGCAGCATGTCTCACGCATCTTTACAGAGAACTGTGCCGTGAATCATGGTATGATACTAAGGAGATGGATGACCCTCTTAATCTTTTGTTTGTTTGGACAAGGGAGCGAATGCCGTATATTGCGCCCGTTTCAAGACAGTACCATCCAGCGGCTGACGTACTAGTTGTTCGGAGCTAATAGTTCTTATTTTAGTTGTGTATTTTATTGACGATGCATACTAGATTGACGTCACATTTTTAAAATTTTTCAATGTTATATGTTGTAAGTGGAGCCATTCTGCACGATACACATCGTGGTTATCGAAGACCACAGAGATATTTAGCCAAGAAATAGACTACATGGACGAGGTTAATGCTTTTGCTTTGTGTGTTAACATCCAACATTAATATTATGTTTCTAATTTTCTAATAATACGGTGAAGTTTGTCTGACGGCCATACGAATGATTAATCATATCCGAGGTGTGTGACACCGTTGCTCCGTTATTATCGTTCGAGTGTGTCAAATGACACCCTACGAACCGAGTGATGTGTCAGTTCGGGTATGCACAACCCACTGCAGAGCTAGCAAAAATCATTCTACCGGAAGAGATTTGCATCACTCTTTACAGAGTGCAACTTCATGACTGGATGGTTTTACATGCGGGATGGATAGAGGAATGGAGCAACCGTCATAACACTCGATTGCGGGATCTGCACCCCCTTCCGACTTGGGACTTTAGACCGTCGGCTGAGTATCGTGATTGGTATGTGGATTTGTTCGGGCATCTGCTGATATTATCGAAGTAAGTTCCTCAGCATCCACCTCAAGGACCACCTCAGTATGAAGTGTTTGAATCGTTTTCTTATTATCTCTCATAGAAACTAGAGCACAGTCAGCACAGCCATCATGGCTAATCCAGCGACCACAGCGAGCCCAGCCGTCGTAGCCAACACAGTCAATACAACCAACAGTCTAACACGGCCAGTCCAGCAACCACGGTGAGCCCAGCCGTCGCAGCCGTAACAGTTAGCACAGTCAGCACAGTCGTCAGAGTCAGTCTAGCCAGCAGATTTAGCCCACATAGCACATTCAACCTGGATAACAATTGGTTGACTTTTTGTCGATCCCATCCCAGATTCCCGTTGATGGGGATGGGGATGATCATATTCAGTAATGGGTTAACACTGGTGTGGGTTCTGTTCTAGATTTAAGCATTATCCCTTCACCACTAGAGTCTGGTCGACAAGAATCTGCTTTTGATCGCACTTCAGGGCAGGCATCGTGTGATTCCCGATAGAGCGGTTTCATCGTTACGCATATGGTATTCGATACTGCTCGTCTCAATCTACCACCTACTAGGTCGAGCACTTTTGAGTTAAACATGAATGAGCATGAGGTTGTTGAGGAGTACAACCCCGGTGCATCTGCTCCGACAGAGGCAGGTGGGTCGGCCATTGCGGATGTCGGTAATTCAGTTCGGGGTCATCTATATAACCTAAATCCACCTTATAAGTTTACTCCGTCGCGATTTGGTCAGGGCGCGCATGATGGACAAAGGACTTAATTGGATGCTTGGAAAGAAGTAAGCAGGGGTTTAGTAATTAAGTTTAATTTTTAATTACTCTTTTGTAAGTTTAATTTATTGAATTTTACTCAACACGCAGACCACATGTTGCATCGCCAACGAATCAGAATGCGATATGTAAACATCACACTCTCCACATGCTGAGTCAGCATATTCTTCTCGTGTTGGCAGCACGCCTCCCACGTATTGAGTCAACATGCCCCCATGTGTTGAAATTGTTCAACTGATACGTTCACTAATTTATGAATATACCAAATACACCTATTTCCATTAAAAACACCAATAATATTTTCATATTATAAAAAATGAGCCGTGAAAAAAGATGGTATAACTGTATAAGATTATACCTTTAAGCCTTCCAGTTCCCTTGCTATGTTGCTTTGTGGACCTCATTATGATGTTCCTTGTACAAGATATAAGTTCCTTGAAAAAGAAAAGTTATTGTATTCTAGATTCGCAACCCACCTAACATAAATGTTGTAAGCCACATGAAAATGCATTATGTGCTACGGAAAATTAGAGATGCCAAACTCGGTTTGGATCCATTCAAAAAAAAAAAAACCCATCGAATAAACTAATATAAAATATATATGGGCTTTTAAATTAGAGATCCAACCCATTTAAAGGAAGTCTGTCAGACTAAATCATCCCATTTACTTTTTTTGTTTTTTTTTTTGGGACTATTTACTTTTTTGTTTGAAAAATTTTTTATTTGGCTAAAATATTAATTTTGACCTTTTTTTTATCTTTTTAATAGGTTATTGGATTAAATTTGAGATATTTGAATTGAATTATTAAAATAATTGTTAAAAACTTCAAAAAACTAAAAAAAATATGAAAAAATTAAACTAATTAATTGGGATAATTGTTTATTTTGCAGGTGAACCTGTTTAATACACAAGTTAATTAGGCCGAACTTGTTTTTTTTTATTGAATTAATTAGACAATTCTCAATTTTAGACATCACACACATCACACACTCGCACACATTTAACCCAGATGTAACATATTAACAAACAACATATTTAACCATTCAATCAAAGCTCTTAGTTAAACTTGTTAAATATATCATTTTCACGTTTCTATTTTTAAAGCTAAAAACTTGTTCATTTAAGATTGTTAAATGGATTAATCCGACAAAATTAACCCATTTTGATAGCTATTTACTATTAAACTAAGCTTATTATTTTATTAACAAGTCTAAAGTATTTAAAATATTCAAAGATGATGCTACAAGTTACCAACAGAAACGAGAATGGTATCTACTAAATAAGTTGACAGTCAAAAAGAGTCAAAAATTGCACCAAACTTATCAAGTATGACTCAATGTTTAAAGTCAGAATTTATGGCTAGAATTTATCACAATTATGTCATCATATGTTGGCATACTTATCAAAATTAGGAATGACTTAATAATTAAAAAAATGAACATATTCAAGTTAATAAATAAATATTATATTTAACTGGATTATTCAAGTGAAGTTCATTAGTAAATCCGGGCTTAAGTTAACTTTCTCCCTATTAAGAGAGTTAGTAGAACAGAGATATCTCTTATTGTTGTAATATTATTCCTCTTTATAGTTTGAGAAAAAAAAAATATATTAAGATCACGTTGTATTGTTGTTGAAGTATTTATCTCAGTAGACGATCCTAGGCAAATTAATTGTGGTGTTTCAAACTTGCAACAGCCCTATACAGAATTATGAACACAACAGCAGATTCATTTCCTGCTTTCATCATGTTAATTGCCAGATCAAAGGCATAAAATTTTTGAAGGCATATGTATTCATATATATGAAAGGAAAAATCAATCAAAGAGTAATATTAGGGTTTCATTAAATATATAATCAAACACCTTCCCTAAACTAAAGCCTGCCTCAACTGAAAAGTCCACAAACTCACTGAAATATACATTGACCAAACTTCAAAACTAACTGTCAAACTCATTATGCATCTAGGGTTCTAGCTAAGGGTTCTGACCAAGAAGAGACGGCCTATAAAACACTTGGCTTTGAGCAATCTCAATACGGTCACGCGGATCGTTCATGGTCTCATCTCGCAACGCTTGAAGGATGGCTTGTACTGGAGATTCCCTGAACATCAGATTTCAGCAAACCATAGAAAAAGTTAATTTTAGTTAGTTGGTTGGTTAGTTAGTTCAATTCTTGAAACACTTATTTACCTTGTAATCAGTATTCTATATAACATCTTCAAGATGGGACAAAGCTCCACTGGGGCAACATGCTTGTTTTCTTCTGGATTTAGGACATTTAAGCTGGACTGACTAAGTAGCTCGTAAAATGCTTTAACTGCTGAGATTCCCTATGAAATTTGAAGCAACATAAAATACCATTGATAAGCAGCAAAGTCGAAACTTGAAACGAGCATTATCGAGTGTTGAATGACAAAAATCTAATACCTGAATCATCCCCTTGCCCTTGATGCTGTCGCCCATTTCGAGGCTCAACTCTCCTTTGGCCAACTTTTGTCCATACCAAGCATTACGACCTTTCAACAACGTTACATAGGTATCGGCCAAGAGAGGTCCTGCAAGTTTCTCTGGCTCTTCTGCCAATAGATGAGTGATGAAAATCATCTCCGATGTGCAATGAGCAAAGTAGACCGATTTGCTGGTGGCACTTTCATTTGTCAAAGCAGCTACCATTCCTATCAAATCTTAAACTCATCAATACAAATTACAAGTTTTCAAAACATTAAGAGAGCCTTTCGATGTGATGTAACATAAAATAATTCAAAGAACAGGACATGAAAGCACCGAATCCTGAATAACATCTAGTGTGGATCAAATAAAACTAAACTAACCTGCTCCAATGGCGTATACATTCTTTAATCCACCCATAACTTCATGAGTAACAAGGTCACCATTATCCCATACTATAAAATGGGGCTGCCTCAGAAACTTTGCCAATGGTTTCCGCCATTTCTCTGCTCCACATATCCGAGCATTTGCATATTCTTTGTTGTAAATTTCTGAGGCAATGTTAGGTCCTCCCAAATAAAGGATGTTCTCAATGGGGACTCCGGCTGCAAAACATGATAGTTGATAATGAAGTGAGCCATAAAGAGAAGCAACAAAAACATTAAGTATAAATGTTCTGACAACGTTAAATTGAAAACTAAGAAAACAAATTAAGTAGTCCAGGTTGCTCAGAACCATAGTAAAGTGAAGTTAATTCAAGCCCATTAGACCATTACATAATGGAGGTAAAGAAACAAATATAGCCACGTCTTACTTGCTCGATTGATCATAAGAGTCGGAGTTATTATTCGCGGCTCGCTACCTAATTCGGCCTCCACACCCTTTGCCAATGATATAATGACAGGAACTGTGATCCTCTCTTTCCAGTACTTACTAATCTCTTCAAAAACCTCGCTTGTTTCCGTCGAAGGCAAGCCATTGATCACAATGTCAGCATCCCACACAGCTTCCTGCAAATTGGTGACAACCTTGAGAGGGCAAAGAGGTGTGTCAATCATGTTCAAGCAGAACCCATCTTTCAAGATCTCATCAGCATAAAGAAACCTATCCCCTAACCTCGCCTCGACATATTTCAAATAGGCACACCTCCTAATTAGCCTCCTCAATACATCCTCCCTTGAATTGATAACCTCAAACAAGTGCTGAGCAGTGGCCTTATCAACCATCCTCCCCGGTCTCCTCCATATCCTTATAAGAACTTTTTCCCTTAAGGAACCATAAGCTTCTTGCAACATAGCTGTGAAGACACTACCCCAAGCACCAGCTCCAACACCAACTATTCTCAATGGATCACCATCCACTTTCCCCATAAGCTGACGAAGCTCATCAAGCTTCAATTCCAAACCACCACCATTTACATTATGAAGAGATCCATTTGAATTTGAATTTTCAGTGTGATTCATCTTTGATTGATTCGTATTTGTTCCAAACGACAAAGAAAGAGCACAAGGCTTACAGTATAAATGCCTATGATTGTTGACAACCAAAGATCTAGTATACCCAGAAATTTTGGTGGTAAATCTCATCAAAGCTTGAAGCTTTGTAAGCTAATTATGAACCCCAAGAAACTAAAATCCTCAAAAACATGGAAATTGAAAGTCAATCAAGTATGCCCCAGTACCAATCGCAAACAAAAGGGAAATTAAGGAAAATGATGAAGAGTTACCAAATGGATTTTGAGAATCAGAGGTGAGAGAAGCAGTGAATTACTGAACTAATAATGAGCAATGCAATCCCGATAGATGAAGAGCATTGAATGCTGAGAAAGTGGGCGGCGTGAAGTTGAGTTTGATTCCCCAAAGAAGAGAAGTTTGATACTTTTCTTGGTTGGTTGGAATGTGCATAGACGAAGACAGAAGAGAGTGAGTTGAGTGTGTCTTCCTTCCTTGCTTGCCTTCGTTCTAAATTGAAGCAGGGGCGACAAGTACCAAGTTGTGTTTGTGTTTATGTTGTTGTCTCTGTCGAAAGTAGAGAGTATATGATGAACATTCGTGACACTTCTCTTCATCTGTTCTTAGTTTCTTACTACTTAGTACTTACCGCAACAGTGTTATTAGTAATTTTATTTTTTAGTTTGTATTTTTTTAAACAATAAAAGTATTGATAAAAAATGGGAATTTATTCTGTTTTTAGTCTACTTTTAAATTAGGTGTTCATTTAGCAAATAATTTTTTCCCAATCATAGAAAGAATTATTAATATAATATTTAAAGGATAATTTTATAAATTCATTTCAATTTTTATAATTCTGATATATTTCATTTTTTTTTAATTTAAGTAAAAATTTGACTGTGAATACTTATTTAAAAAAATGGAGAGTAATAAATAAGATGAATTTATTTCTTTCAACCATATTTTTAAAATTTGTTTCCATTATTTAATGGCGTGTGAAATATTTCATTAATTTAATATTAGAAATTATAGTCTCATAAGATTAATTTGTAAAAAGGAGTGTATATGGAGAGGTCAACACTTGAAAAAAAATCTTATAAAATTTTGAGCTATCCTACCAAACTAATACTATATCAATTAATTTTTGTGGTAATAATTTTTCTAAAATTTTATAATTAAGTTAATAACCAAAATCGTTTCTAAAAAGATATTCGATTTTTGTTTTTGTTTTTGAAAGAATATATTAATCAAATTAATATCTGAAAAATAACGAATTTGATCACGTTAGTTCTTTAATCATCTCATTCGTTAAGATGACTAACACTCGCTGACGTGACACATTAACTACGAGCGTAGCACTTGTTAAGTAGTATCTTTTTATAATTGACAAGATAAATTTATTAAATTAATTCAAATTAATCCTTCCTTTAAGTGAATGAACTCTAATACTAAATTTAATCATTGGTTGTCTTGGTGCTCTGTTCCTTGTCCTCTCACTTCCATTGCTACTTTTAGAGTAATTAATTCAAACTACATCTGTATCGAATTTTCTACTCTGACCAATGAAGGAACTCAAAAGCTTCTTTAAGACCTTACCGCAGCATGAGCTTTAGCGAATCTCTCATATGGACAGTTTGTTATGGGAATTGAAAATAATATTACTAGAAAATTATTGAGAAAGAAGTTCTAAGACAAAACAGAAGGAGAATCAATCTTTTAATCAGGTGATTTTAAAAACTTGAGACTGTGTTTTGAGATATGACAGTTTAAAAAATACGATTGCACCTAAGGTATATTCAATTGCATAGTTGTACCTAAGATATAAAAATTTTAGTTAGTATATCTGAAATATGTGTATACTTATTCAAAAAATTTAAAATTATAAAATTTTGAATTAAAATTTAGAGGGATATAATTTAAATTAATACAAATAAACATACTCGTATTTTAAAAATTTTGTAATTTAAATTATTTGAATGAAATTAGATGAAATAAAAAAATAAAAATCAAACCAATACAATATTATCTAAAATATTATATCGATTACATACGAGTATGTTTATTTGTATTAGATTGAATTAAATAATTAATTTAAATTACATTCATCTAAATTTTAAATTAAAACTTTTATAATTTTAAAAATTTAAATTATTTAAATAAGTATACATTACACATATTATAGACACCCCAAGTGTAATTGTATTTTTTTTTTAACTATGTCATATCTTGGGTACACAGTTATCAGATTGTGTACCTAATATTTATTGGTCTGTATATCCAGAATGTGTAATGGGTATTTAAAATCGTAATTTATCTACACGTTACACATTTTAATAAATATTATACTTTATTAATTAAAATAAAAAAATCCTGATGGAAAATGGATATAATTTTGTAAATCACATTCGGCCCATGGTTTTTTTGGTCACTTTTTTGTCATTATTCGGCCCATGGTTGAACTAAACGAAAAATGAATTTTGAGTTTTTGACCTTAATTATAAGGTTATTGTTTGGGCCGATATGGCGAGAACAGGCCCATGGTCAAAATAATATTTTTGTAGAAAATAGATACTACGAAACTACAGACCTTTCGAGCAGAAAAGAAAAGCAGCAACCCACTAAAAAATTAGACAAAAGTAAGGGAAAATAAAATAAAAAATCAAGACAAAAAGTCTTATCCTTAAATATTTTTATTAAATAGAAAAAAATTAAAAATTTAGATACAATTAATTTTATGTGAAATTGATAATTAAGAGTAATTAAATAATTTAATAGATTTGAGTAAATTGTTATGTAACCATTCTCAATTAATCACTTTTAATTGCACTTGAGTTTCTACCAATAAAAAATAATACACTTTTTATTAACTAAATAGATATTAAATCTTTATTTTGTTAGATTTAAATGAATAGTTGGAATAAAAACATGTCAATTAGATTAATCATATTTTATTAAAATATTAAAATAAAATACATTTTTTTATAAAAGCAAAAACAAAATTTATTTATTATTCTAATAATAAATCACAGAGCATTGCACTCTTTATTTTATCGGATATAGATTTGTATTTAATTATCACTAAGTTTAAGTGGAATCTACCAAATATTAAGTGAGGACATGTAGGTAGTGTTTGTTTTAACTTTTAAGAGATTTAAACCGGGATTAAAAAATTAAAATTTAGTATTGTATTTGGTGATCAGAAATTAAAATTACAATTTTATTTTTACGACATAAAATTTTAATCTCTTTAATTAGTATATTTAAAAAGTTAAGATACAAAAAACTGTGATTTTATGAGAAAATGGACTAAAATGTTAATAATATTTTTTTAATAATTAAAGATATTTTATTAAATATTTTTATTTTATATTTATATTTATTTTAAACTAAATATGATACTAAAATATAACTCAATCTTATATATTTTATACCAAACATAATACAGAATCTCCTTACCTGTGTCTTTCAATCTCAATCCCAATCTCTCTTCCAAATACATCTGCATAATTTAATGGACTTTTGTATCTATCTCTCTGTTAACACAATTAACATGTCTAAACTAACTTGAATTTCAATATAATACACAGAACAACACATGCACCATATGACACCATCTCTCTTTATGCTTATGGGTGAAAATCACTACCATGGAAAATATTTTTACTACCATGATTAGGATTTAGGATTAGCATGCATGATGATGGTAGATCTTCATAGGGCACATGTGCAACATGCAATTCATCATTTATCTTCAACTCTCCCTAAAGTACATAATTTCTTATTTTCTTATCAAGGGTAGGTATAGGTCCACCTTTTGGGGACTCTAGCAAATTAAATGAAAAGAGTCCTTTAATTTGTGCATTGTGCTCCTTGGAAAGTAGTTTCCTTGCTTTCTTATTTTGTAACTGAAAAAGATTATATTTTGAGTACATCTTTGTTGAGTGGTGGTTTCAACTTTGATGCCAATAGAAGAAGAAAGTCTTTATGAGATGATATATTCATTGTGGTCTCATCTAACGTGGAAAGCTTTGTGTTTTTGGTGGTATTGTCTGGTGAGTGGTGGTGTCAAAACCAGAATTCAGAAATCCACAAGTGGTGAAGTTGAGATGCAGCTTTCACTTGCTGATGTGTCTTTCAGTTAGTGTGTAATAGAAATTGACTATAAGCCCCCCATTATTGAGTCTCTCTAATCTAATTCTAATTCTGACACATTATCATAGATTTTTCTTCAATTGTAAGATATTGCTCCATTTTATGCTATCCTTGCTTTTAATACATCTTTTTCCATTTTAGGCTTACTTTGCTTCAAAAATCACAAATTTATTCTATTTTAGAACTTCTTTTAGCTTTTGGCCAATCAAATATTAAGATGTTATTATCATGTTCTGTAATTATATTGACAAATACTAAATTTGAGTGATTGATATGAAATAGAAGAAATTCAGAGCTCATATTTATTTTTGATTGACAAAGAATATAACACATCATACTTAATATAGAACGTTTAATGATGAACCAATTACATCATGGTTTAATATTATGAAATATTATTATAAAAATTGGTAATACATAATTTAATATTGCATGGCAATAAAATTGAAATGAGCTAAAAATATATGTAATTTTAGACACTAAAGTAAATGACAGTTACAGTTTTGGAGACCAAATTGGTGAATTGATGTCATAAGCAAAGAAGTTTGATATGTACATTGAATGTGGCTGATATTGTGATAATAAAATTTGTATGGAAGGCCCTATAGCAATTGATGTGTTGGAATTAATATTTGACACCTTATATATGTTGACCAAATCTGAGCCGGACAATGGTGTCTTGGTGCTACACTCAGCAGTCAGCAGCAGTGTAGTCAATTTTGTTCACATAATGCCATGATGAAGGTCTTTTCCTATTCATATTATATTATATATATTATGATGATAAATAATAATAATGTGGTCATGAGAAGTTTATTGCTTTTTGAAATATTCTTTGGCCTGGAGCCAGAATAGCCAAAGGGTCATAAACAGATTTTCTTTGCAGAAAAGACTCCCACTTTGGACCAAAGTGGGCCTTCCATTCCTCCTGTGTGTTATAGTGGGGCAAGTACTGCTTCACTCCAAGATTGTTTCTTTCACAGTACTCCAATATCCTTCTGTTCTCACCTTCTATGTGCTCTATCCCATCATTTCCACTTGAATCTCCCACTGCAGATGCTAAAATTCCCACTAAGTAAAACACTTCTTCATCTGGTGTCACAACTGAGCTTCTATTGTCCCACCTACACACCAACAACAACATTATTTTTATTATTAATATCTTCTTTTACTATTATTCATTTTCTTTTATTAGACCGCGTTTGAATTCTGCCGAATGGCGAAATACAGACGCAGTCTAGTAAATTAGTATCGAAGGATTGATTGATTGATTGATTACTTTGATTTATTTACTGGATAGATAAGGACAGGGCCATTGCTGGTTTCAGTTAGGATATTCCCAAAGACAACTTCTGCAAACTTGTGTATATTGCTTCTTGGTACAAAGAGATTGAGCCATGGGTGTGGAACATCCCACAACCCTTTTGTACGGAGCTTCAACTCTGATACATGCACTCTGTCTAAGAACTCTACATATGTTACTTCCGTTAGGAACAGTGTTGATTCAATATAGTGCAGATAAGACAAATGCTTCTCAACTTCCTACATTAACAAACAAAATCAAACACATTATTAGTGTTAGTGAGTTCATATGTTTCAACTACTGGTTTTAAATTTTGATTACATTTGTAGTCACCTCACCTCGTTTACGAAATCGATATCTTGTGGATTGAAATACTTGGCTAATTCTAGGCAGAAGAGGGTTCTTCCATCTGACTTGAACTGATTAGCTTGAATTGGATCTTGAGGATTAAAGGTTGATCTCCAATTATTTAGGAGACCAGTTCTGTTTATTATCACAAAACCTTCAATGTAATCAAATGCATTATTGTTCTCTGAAGATATCAGTTTCTCTTGGTCTCTTGTGAATGCTGTGAAATCTGAATACAACACTCTGATCCATTTCACCATGGTAGGTGCTGGTTCAAGTAAAATTCTTGCCCTTGTTATAATGCCAAACTGCCCAAGACCCCCTAACACACTGTGAAACAGTTCACCATTCTCATCCTTGGAGCAGTTTACCACTTGCCCTGTTCCTGCACCAAAACAGAAAAGAATATATAAAATTAAAATAAAATAAAATAAAAAATCTTGCTTGTCCCCGAGGTCAAGTAATCAACAAAACAAGAAATCTTAAAAGAAGCATGAGAAAGTTTCTATAGAGACAAAAACGTTAGTTGTTGTGGTGGTTATAAAATTTGATTCTTCTTTTCTCTTGACCGTTGAATTTTGGTTGCAGCCGCAATACTGCTGTCTTAACAAGACAAGACTTAAAAGTATCGCGGATGCAGCAATATTCAACGGTTTTTTTTTCTTTACTATTAATTACAATGCAACGAGAACTAACCAATCTACAAACCTGTAACAATCTCAAGCTGCTGAACATTACTGATCTGAGGACCGTGGCGGAACGCCTGGCCGCTTACGCCGGCATTGGAGAGCGTGCCGCCGACGGTAAGATGTAAATAGTCTGTCCATGATCTCGGTGTTAAACCAAACCTAAGAGTCTCATGCAAGATGTTTATCCACAACTCACCACCGGAAACATCAACATAAGGAGAATCAGAATCAGAATCTGAATCTGCTCCTAGATGTAGGTGCATTCCAGGTAGCTTAAGAGATTCCATGTTGATGACAATTCCATTGGGAGCTTGAGCCTGACCTTGGAGAGAGTGGGCATGGCCTCTTGCGGCAACAGTTAGGTGAGAAGTGGGTCCCATGAGCCACACATGCTTGATGGTGTTGGCAATGTCAGAAACTGATTCTGGATTCATAACTGCTATTGGTTGGTATTGGAACCTGTTTCCAAAGTCTTTAGCTGCATTTCTGAGGCTAGTTTCATCAAAACTGAAGTGTCCACCACCAACTGCATTCAAAGAAAAAGAAGAAGTTGTGATGCTTGAAAAGCACCAATCAAACCTAGTGATAATGGTTACACAACTAAGGAACAAGATTGTGAAGCTTCTAAGGAACGCAATAATATTCATTTTCTTTTCTATGTTTGTTTATTACTAGTTAGAGTTGAAGGAAAGAATATATAGAAACTTTGGTAGTTGTTGTTGTTCAAAGGAAAAGGGATTAGAAGAAGAAGAAGAAGAAGAAGAAAAAAAGTGAGGGAGTGAGGGTTGAAGTTAAGGTTTGGAGGTGAATTTAAAGAGGTTTTTTGTGAAGTGGTGATGGTGGCTGAGTCAACTCTTATTCACTCATTGGAGAGAATGCGTATGAAGACTGTCTACTTTGGAAACTAAATTAAAGAGTTTTGAGATTCTTTTTTCTTCTTTTTTTTTTTCTTTTTTACTTGCTTCTGGATTCTTTCTTTCTTTCTACCGTTTTTAATTTGGTGCTATTGCTAAGAAGCTAAGCCTAAGGGATCATATATATGGAAAAGCAAAGTAAAGGAGAGAGATCTGAGTAATCTTGAACAGTAGTAACCACATAGAATAGTAATATTATTCCAATAATAATCTCAACGACATGTGTTCCCAAGTTGCTGTTCATTAGTTCATTTAAGGATATGCTTTTCCCGATTTAGAAATCAGTCCTTTCTTTTTGTTACAGTGCATATCATGGTTCTTACAAACTCTTATAACTATTCCTCATTCCTGTACCCTATACATAGGACATTATTCAATTCCAATCACAAAATTAAGCCTTCCTTTGCTTACAATTTTGATATCCAATCCAAATTCTTAAATTTCTATTCGTAATTTACATTAGTTTTGAGTTGATTTCTCTTAGTACTTAAGAATTTGTGATAGAATAATGTTTCAATAGTTTGCCGTAACAACTAAGGTAGAAATTCAAGTGTAATTAGAAGTTCATAATTGAGAATTATTAGATAACAATTTAATTCAACCATCAAATTGAGTTGAGTGAATTGGTTTGGGAGAGGTAAACATCGCGAATCCTAGAATGAGATTGGATGAGAAGGACTAGGAGGAAGAGAAGAATTGGATTATATTCCAAACAAGTTGGGTGGGGTTGTGGTTTATGTTGGTCCCATGTGACACGTGAATGTTTTCATTTAATTGGATTGGGACTATGCCCTCTTGGCCATTGATTGGGCTATGTATGGTCCTATATATGCTGAGAAGAGTGGCAATTGCAAAATACTAGCTTCAGACAAATTAATCAAACACCTCTGCTTTTAGTACAATATACTCTTCTTTCTGCTGTATCAAATCTTTTGTACCTAACTCTACCACAACTTTGATCTCATTTTCTTCCCTATACTCTATATCTTCATCAAATTTCATATTATATGCAATTTTTTCAATTATTTTATGCTAAATTTCAACTCTGCTTTTAAAACTATGCTAGCTTCGTCCCATAATTTGCAATATATTCATATATGATTTTATCATACTTCTTATACTATTATACTTGAGCATTGAAATTTTTTACAGGTACACTTCCATTTTCATTGAAATGCTATTTTTGAGTAAAGACAATTTGCAGAATTTTATACACCGATATTACATATCTATGTTCTATTATTATAATAAAAGTAACCCTAAATTCACATTTAAAACACTTCCTGTTTATTATTTTATTTTTTATATTAACAAAAAAAAGTTGTTCATTATGACTATAATTTAAGAGTACATGATCATGAGTGACATCAATAAGGTAGCGTTTGTTTTCGGAGACAGGAAACAGAGATATGGACACCGAAAGTTTAAAACGTGTTTGGAGGTAGAGACATGGACACGGAACACATTGTCTCCAGGACACTATTTTATATTTTTGTGTCCACTCTTTTACGAAGGACAATGATAGACACGGGATTTAAAAAGATGGACACGGATTTTTTAATCAAAATTTTTTCCTTTTCTATCCTTAGATATTTTTTATTATTCTACTATTATCTCTTTTTATTTTTCTTAATTTTAGCTTCTTCTCTACATCGGAGTTCTTCTTTTTCTGTATTCTTTTTTTAGATACTCTCTTTTTTTTAGAATTTTTTATTTGATTGGATAATTAATTTATTCCTTTTTATTGTTCATTCTCTTCTTTATGGCATGCTGTGTTAATGGAGATTTAATTCACTTCTCTGTTTTACGTTACTTTATTTATTTTTAATTTTGTTACTTTAATATCATTTTTATCTTATTGGTTCATAGACTAATTTTTCTTGTAATTTTTTGTACTCTTACGTACTCTTATTTTTTATTAAATTGATTTGTACGATGTAAAAAATTTGGAATTATATGGCTATTTCAGTCATTTTGCATACTATTTTAGTTTTGTCCATATCTATCCAAACATAATACAGGACATTACATCAGTGTCTTGTCCATCATATCCAAACACAAAACACAAAAAATAATTTTTGGTGTCTCCGTTCTATTGTCTCTGTCTTAGTGTCATGTTCTGTCCTGTCTTCAAAAACAAACGCAGCCTAAGAAAATAATATTCATTCTTGAAGGATTAAAATACCCACAATTAATTATAAAAAAGTTAAAAAAAAATTATACCTGCTAACGTTTCATATTAACATTGTGTTAATGGTAGTTGAATTAGAAACGACAAAATTTTACTATTTATAAATTGAAGTACTAATTTAATCATTTTTGAAAGTCAGAGACTATTTTATCAATTAGTTATAATTCAAATGGTATAATTTTTCCATCCTTATTTAGAAGTCTCAGATTTAAATTTCACTCTAATTTAAAAAAAAAGAAAATTAAAAACTATTTTAATAAATATTAAAAATTTTAAGGATCAAACTAGATATTATCTCTAAAAGATATTGATATTATGGATAATAAAATTAATTTATTTTTTTTAAAAATTTCAAATAAATTATAATTTATTATTGTTATTTAATTTTGAGATCTTGGATTGTGAATATTTGGAATAGAAATGAAAATAATGATACAAAACCTACAAAAAAAAAAAGTAAAAACGAGAATAACACACCCTTTAAAACTTGTGCTACATGTTAGGTACCAGACAAATGACACAGCAAAATATAGAGATGAAAAATTAGAAATTTATATAAAATATGGAAATAATTGAATAACTTTCTTTGAGAATTACTACTTCTCTCTCTCACAAGGAGACTACAATAACACTCTCTCTTGACAAAAGGAGAACACACTTCTCTCTATATATATAGAAGAAAACTACTCAAAGAAATATTATGTTATTCTCTTTGGATGACTTGATTGAAATGAATTAAAGAAAAACTCAATTTATAGGTGAGTCTCTTCAATATGAACCATCCGTCAATTAGAGGTATATAATTCTTCTCTTTTTCAACCACTAAAATTCTAAGGTTATAAATTAAGATTGTTTATTACCTCTCATTTTATTTAGTTATTATTTATTTAT
>NC_029774.3:9193866-9194627 GCF_000817695.3 Arachis duranensis | reverse complement strand
TTCTCTGCATTTTTCATCTATTTGAACAGTGGTTATCTCTTTAATAGTGCTGTCATTTTCTTGTTCTTTTTGCAATTCATCTTCTGCAAATATCACATCTCTACTGACAACTACCTTGCGGGCAGTGGGATCCCACAGGTGATACCCCTTAACACCGTCAACATAACCCAAGAATATACATTTTCTAGACTTTGGGTCTAGCTTTGTTCTTTCTTGGGAATTGTACATCATGTACACAGGACAACCAAATATATGTAAAGAAGAATAATTAGGTGGCTTACCTTGCCACATCTCCATTGGTGTCTTTAACCCAATTGCAGTTGATGGTGACCGATTTATCACATAACAGGCGGTTTTAACAGCTTCTGCCCAAAAAGACTTGGCTAAACCTGCAGTTTACAACATAGCTCGTGCTCTTTCTAGGAGAGTCCTATTCATTCGCTCTGCTACACCATTTTGCTGAGGCGTATATACAACTGTGAATTGTCGTTGAATACCTGCTTGCTTGCAAAATGTTAGAAAATCACCATCAACATATTCTCCTCCATTATCTGTCCTTAAACACTTGATCTTCTTTCCAGATTCAAGTTCTAACTTTGCTTTAAACTCTTTGAACATCGCAAACACGTCTGACTTCTTCTTGATCGGGAACACCCATAGCCTCCTAGAGTAATCATCAATAAATGATACAAGATATTTTGCTCCTCCTAGGGACATCTCCGGCGATTCCCACACATCAGAATGAATCAACTCCAATATGT
>NC_029774.3:9182723-9193519 GCF_000817695.3 Arachis duranensis | reverse complement strand
ATCCCACCTTCAATATGGGTCTTGCAACCAAGTTCATCCAATTTTTCAATCGACAACAAATTCTTCTTCAAGCATTTCATGTGTCTTACCCCTTGAAGTGAACGAATAGAACCATCAAACATTTTTATTTTGACAGTACCTATTCCAACAATTTCTAAGGCATGATCGTTTCCCATAAACACAGATCCTTCTAAGACAGGTTCATATGTACAAAACCAATCACGATGAGGAGTCATGTGCCATGTTGCTCCTGAATCAACAATCCAAACATCAGTGAGTTGTTTACTACCTTTAGAACCAATTGTTGCTTCGTCATACAGGATTTCTCCATCATCAGAGGTACTTGCAACACATCCTTGAGAACTTGATCCTTCTGTAACCTTCTCTATACTCTTCTTATTCCAACAATCTTTCTTGAAGTGCCCTCTCTTACCACAATTGTAGCATTTGACCTGCTTCTTACTTTGTGATTTTGGTCTACTTTGACTCCCACTGGAACCACGCTCCATTGATCTTCCTCTTGTCATCAACAAAGCCTCTGCTTGTTTTGAGCTCTCTAATCTATCTTCCTTATTCTTGCGCCTAGATTCTTCTTCAAGAACCGCAGCAGCCATGTCATCAAAAGAAAGATAATCAGTCAAAACATTATTAGTTAAGTTAATGATTAGCTGATCATATGAATCTGGTAGACTTTGAAGTAAGAGCTCTGCACGTTCGTTTTCCGCTATGGTATATTCCAACGATGAGAGTTGGGAAAATAGCGTATTTAGATTGTTGATGTGATCCGTTGCCGATGTGGATTCACTCATTCGAAGAGTATAAAGTCTTCTCTTCAAGAATATCTTGTTGCTTGTGAAGTGACTTGACTTCATATAATTTGGTGAGAGCATCCCAAATTTCTTTTGCTGTTTTTTTCTGCTATACTTGATAAAGCTGAGTCAGCTAGTGCCAAGTGTAAGTTTGCAACAGCATTGTTGTCCATCTCCTTCCATTTTTCATCTGTAATTCCAGTGGGTCTACCTTCAATTGCTGTCACGCAATTGTTTTTTCTCATAATGGCTTTTATCTTCAATTTCCATATGGAAAAATTACTCCCACTGAATTTTGGAATTTCATACTTTGCTGCCATTTTTTTTTAGACGGTAACTCGCAGCGGAGAAAAAAAAAATATTAATCAGCAACCTTTGGCTCTGATACCACTGTTAGGTACCAGACAAATGACACAGCAAAATATAGAGATGAAAAATTAGAAATTTGTATAAAATATGGAAACAATTGAATAACTTTCTTTGAGAATTACTACTTCTCTCTCTCACAAGGAGACTACAATAACACTCTCTCTTGACAAAAGGAGAACACACTTCTCTCTCTATATATAGAAGAAAACTACTCAAAGAAATATTATGTTATTCTCTTTGGATGACTTGATTGAAATGAATTAAAGAAAAACTCAATTTATAGGTGAGTCTCTTCAATATGAACCATCCGTCAATTAGAGGTATATAATTCTTCTCTTTTTCAACCACTAAAATTCTAAGGTTATAAATTAAGATTGTTTATTACCTCTCATTTTATTTAGTTATTATTTATTTATATATTTTCTAAAATTAACTTTACTAATTTTCACACTACACACATTTTTCTTAATTTTAATGTGTGCAAATGGATTGCCGTAAATTTTTTATAAGATACAATGAAAATTACTTTGATTTTAGTTTTGTACTCATACAACCACGTCTTATATCAATAATATTTTATAGAATATTCTCAATCTTTAAAAAGTATCAAAAATGATGAGAAGATAGAAAATTTGAAAATTGTGATGGATTCTTAACATATGTTTCTCATTCTAATTATCCTACTTACAAGCACATATTCCATGAATACATTCACGAAGGAACCTTTGAGGAGATATAATCTTTCAGTAAGTTACAATCTTATAAAGAGGTGTAATATTTTAAATATGACTTTTCATTCATTTTGAACATATATCACACATTCACACAATCACCCACTATTTTTAAAATTTCTCAACTTTATATCATCCCGAAAATCTTATACTTTCATTAATTAGTGGTCACTTGTTCTAATTAAAATGGTAGACAAATTTAATTTGTATTCATTTAACTCATATAAACAAACTACGTTGATTACACATAAAATCACAATATTATTAAATGTTATATTTAATGTGACACGTTTAAATTTAATATAGCATGGTCATGTAATGTGTATCTGTTTATGAGTGTTTTAAGAATAAACCTTTAATTCCAAGATTGGCTTCACTCCATAATCATATAGGTATACTCTGTCAAAAGTGTCCAATAAATTGCAATTATATGCTTACTATGGGTTTATTAAGAATAAAGTTCAAGCTTTCCTTTTTTTTATGGTTCGAATTACTATTTACCTTGGAATAGATAAATCTTTTAGGTACTTGCTGTTACTCTAATTATGTTTTTTTTTTGTCGTATTAAACTCAAGACTTTAATATAATATGATGATTTGGCTTTTTACTATTATTGCTGATCATTTAACATGTATGAATTTTTGTCACATTCTTATTAATGTTTCAAACATCAAATTTCTTATTAATTTTGTTAATATTATAAATTTAAAGAGTGTTTGAAATTAGTCTCATATTTAAAAAAAAACGTAAAAAAGAATAAGAAATAATTCACTATCTTAAAATTTTAATTAAATATGATGTCTTTTTATTTTATATTCTCTTACCTAATTTCTCTTCGAAATCTTTTCGATAATCGAGAACTCTCTATGATAGCCTAACAAATCCTTTTGTTAAAGGATCAATGTATAGTCAGTGTCCGTGGTTTCAATCAAACTAAAATTTTATGCAACAATTCTAAACCATTCTGAGAGTCGGTCAAATTATCTAACGGCTCTCAGGTAGTCGACTTCCACTGAGTTTTCAACATAGTAAATACATATGGGACTTTTTATATTGTGAAAAAAAATGAAAGTATATTTTTTTTGTTAATCTCATAAAATTTCTATCATAAAATGTTTTCAATTTGACAAAGTTCTAAAGTTATATCCTTAATTGTTGCCGAAGCTGTTATTTCCTTGATGTTTTTAAGCCTAAACATGGTGAGAACTTGATTGTGAATATTTGGGATAAAGATATAGATCCTGCAAAAGGAAGATTATTTGTGAAAGGAAATAGTACATAACCTATAAAGGTGTGTTATCACTACCAAAAACACGGGAGTTACCAACGGGAAGGTACTCACGAACGATAATCAGTGGCAAAGTTTATGGACCGTGGTATGTAATGGCAACGTATTATATCTCTGTGGCCAACTTTTACGGAATTTTTCCACGTTCTCGTTTGTCCGTGGCCAATTTGAGATGGATTTTAAAATTTGCCACAGACCCAATTATTACCGTGACAAAAATTAAACGATATTCACTTTCAATTCCGCGCTTAATTTGGTCATTCCCTCCAACCCATTCAAAATTTTGTTATGCAGTTTATCTTTTTATTTAACTGTAAACTTTACTCTAAATTAAAAATTATAGTTACTCTATTTTACAAAAGTCAAATTACCATCTATAATCAAATGTACAAAATTTTTAGCGCCAAAATAAAGTTTCTTTCTCCTAGAATAACTTCAGTTAGATATAACTTAGAAAAAAAATTTTTGTTGGCTATGATTCAATTTCAAAATGTGTCAATTAGAATGTGAAATGAATATTTAAATGTGCAACTTAATTCAAATGATTGCAAACTAAATTTAGATGTGATTTTTTTAATATTTATCTTATACGTACTAATGCTCTAAAATTTATCTTTTAGGCAGTAATGCTATAATCTTATCTTTTTTTAATGTGTTGTCAAAAAATTAAATAAAATATAATTTAAACTATGTAATTGTCTTATACCAGCGGCTCATAAAAAATATTTTCATATTTTTATTTTTAAAAACATAAATTTAACATCAATGAATAAAAATTAATTATAAAAAAATAAATAGATTTTAAATTATTTAAGATATGTAGAAAACAAAAAATAATTAAATTTAAATTGAAAAAAATAAAAAGTTACATTATTATTATTATTATTGATTATATTTATTTTTATAACAAATATTTGAAAAAAATTAAATTTTATGTTCGTTTTTTATTATATATTTTACTTTTTTTACTACTCGTTTAAGTTAAAGTTCTTACTTATTGGGTTATGTTTACTTCCAAAAAAAGGATGCTTGTGAAGTTATTTTTATTTTTTTATAGGAGTACATCCATTATATCATAATTTTAATAGTTAACATAAATTTTATAAAAATAAAAAATTTTATACGTATTTTAATTACTTTCAAGAGTAAATTATATGTACTCCTAAAGTTAAAAAATAAACTTAACTTATTCTATAATAAATATTTTTTAATTCATTTAATTTATAAAAAGAATGCCATTATTTCGTTTATCCTAAAAATAAAAAAACGAAAATTAATACTCATACTTTTGACTAACAGGATAAGAATAATATATAAAAAAACCTTGAAATAAAGATAAAAATCATAAATTTTGAATTCAAAAATATAAAATATTTAGAAGATAAACCAATCATCTAAATGTAATTTTTTTTAAACCACCTTATAAACTTAGATAAATACATAATATTATATGCAAAATAAATCATAACATATTGGCATAAAAGATAATTTTTTATAAATACACAAAAAAACTAAACTCCTAATTTTATTTCAATTTGGGAACTTGCGCCAAAAAAAACCGAGCTTAATTCAAATCACTCTTTAATCTACACCAAAAACCTTAAGCTTGACTAAAAACCGCCCCTTATCTTTTAGTTTCGAAGCTCATTCAACATTTCACTAGCCGGCCCTAATCCGCCTCTGCATGTCTCCCTCTCCTCGGGCTTAGATCTCGCAACCCCACCAGCCTCCGATCTCGTGCCGCTGGCAACACCAACGCTCGTGATACACGCGCACAGATCACTCGCTCACGCTGCTGTACCTATTGCCTGTGGTCGCCCCCTCCGATCTCAAACCTCGCACCTCCAGTAGCCTCCGACATCGCACTTCAGGCGACAGTCACAATCGTGCTTTGCGTTCACTGGTGGTAGCTCTTAGTCGGTCAAACTGCTAAACGTCGAGAACTTCTCCAGGATTTTTTTTACAATTTTAATCCTTTGTAAATTTTTGTGTTATCTGGTATTTCTGTATTTCCGGAAAAAATAAGGGATTAGATGATGGTTTATAAATGGGCATGTGTCTATATTATTTGGATTCATGTTGTAAGGATTTATTATTTTGTTGCCGGCCTCGTACAGAGCAGCAATCGCAAAGTCAAGATTGGCATAACACTAGCAGCAACCTAGCACTAAAATCCCTAATACGGTAACATGACGCATATTAAGCAAATAGTTTGATATTCCTAATACGGTAACATGATTTTTATTTTTTCTGAATTCTTTTTATGATGTCTATGACTGTGTTGCAGGCATTTAGAATACTATGACGCTTAAACATAATATCTCCGGACAGTCAATCCTCGAAGAGTTACGAAGACAAAGTGAAGACATAAACTTGAGTTCGGAAGATGGGTTGGAACAAATTAGGCTCAATGATGATGGGGATGAAATTTCAGAGACGGAGATGTTAAATCAAAGTGGTGGTGATCTACCAGAACGTGCTGCACCTAAGAATAAAAGAGATGAAAATGAGCCACTGCTTGTGAAAGTTAAAGGTAAGTTTATTCAGACTCTAACTACTCTCTCAGTCCAATTTATTGCCTTTGTGCTGGTTGTTTTTTTTTCACTCTTTCTTTTAGTTTACTCAACTCAGTTTTTGTTCCATTTCATTTTGGTTCCTTCTTTGTTTGCTCTGCACAAAGCATATTTGTGAATTTTCTGTCTTCTCTTGGATATGTGTAACTATATATATATTTTAAAGTGATTGGATGGTGAATTCTATGGTGTAGAATGTAATTTTTTCCTATACATATTGAACTTAGGTGGAAGCTGTTAAAAATGGACACCTTCTGTATTGTACTCTATGTTCAATAAGGTCTTGTAGTCTCTTGGCTAAACAACAAGATAGTTTGTAGTAATTTGTTTGTTTGTATTAAATATTAATCGAAATTAATTTTTGAATGAAAGTGTTAATTAGGCAGATTAAATTTTTTTGGTAAGTTAAAAATTTGGACCAGAATTGAATTTGGAATTAAATAAGTCCCTGCTTTTCATTGTTATGTTTGAGTAATTATTATGGTTTGTTATTTATAACTTATCAGTTGTCCGTGATCAAAGACATAAAAAAACATACCAGTAATGCTGCATATCCCAGTGGTTTTGGCAAGTCAAAGCGCATCTTTGGAAGGGCAATATGCGGAGGTTCTAGCAGTGCATCGCAACAGTATGTTGCAGAATTAGAAAAGCAACTTCAAGAAGCTAAAGGTCAAGTGGCAACTCTTTACAGATTTCTACAACAGAAATACGGTGATGAAGTACCTACCTTGTATGATTCTGTGTCATACATTGAGTCGGAATGATGCACCTCATGTCATGTTTATTTTATTTTTAATTTATGTCTAGTTTATACTGTGATTAGAGATATTTTTATTTCTTATTGTACAGAATTATGCAACTTGGTTTCTGTTATTTCTTTACTATATCTTTGAACAATGCATATGCTTTAAAATACTGTTATTACTTAGTTTGCTTTTTTTTATTTTAATTTTATTATCGTTGCTTTGATTATTTATATTGTTATAACATTATTTTAATATGTTACTATATATATAGAAATAAATATATGCAATATTAATTAAAAAAAATATTCAATTGGTAATTATAATTGAGAGTTTTTTTTTTAAATTGAAAGAAAAAATTAGCCACGGAAAAAAGCGTGGGAAAAAATCCAGTCTGTCAAATATTATTTAGTGCATGGTATTTTTTGCCATAGAAAAAAACCGTGGCTAAATAACCCAGAATTTTTTTGCCACAGAAAAAACGTGGCAAAAAAGCCCAGCCTATCAGTATTAGCCAGGGAAAGACTGTGGCGAAACTATACTTATTGGTTACACTGTTGTCATTTGGCCACGGTTTAGTCTGTGGCCAATAACGTAGAAACCGTGGCTATTTAGATGTCTCCACGGGTCATAAAACCGTGGCTAACCGGCCGAAAACCGTGGCTAATTGAAAAGGCGTCGCCCTTGTTAGCTACGGAAGTGTATTCGTTGTAAACGCTGAATCGCCACGGATTTTCTTGATTTTAGCCACGGTTTTTTCCGTGGCTAATCACCGTTTTTCTGGTAGTGTATATATACATACTTTTTTTTTTTTTACTTAACTCATCACCCACCAATCCAAATTAAAGTGTACAAATACGTTACCGACGAGTTTCTTATAAGATAAAATAAAAATAGTTTTTTTTTAATACTCATACAAAAAAGATTTATACCAAATATTACAAAATAATATTTTCTAATATTTTATTTTGCACATAAAATAAGTGTTGAAATAGAGAAAATAAAAAATCTAAAAATTATGGTAGATTCTTATCATATATTTATTTATCATTCAGATTATTTTATTTATAGACACATATTCTATGACTAAATTTATAAAAAAAATACTTTTAAGAAGATACAATCCTTCAATAAATTTAGATTTGTGAAAAATATAACACTTGAACACGACTTTTCATTTATTTTAAAAATATATTTCACAATTATAGTTTAATCAATTATTTATGATTTTAAACTGTTGGAATTTAATATTTTAGAATCTAAATTAATAACACCCTACAAAAATTACATTGGAAGTTAGTTAAAATAGAAGAGTCAAGTAAATCTGATGAGATATTATCATAAATAATAGTTAGAAAATTAAAACAAAGCATAGCACGTGGTTGTATTCCTATAGGATAAGATAGGATGTGTCAGTAAGTGTTTATAAGAATTTCAACCTTTTTTTAACGATAGTACTTTCACTATACTGTCTGAGTCATGACCCGAGCTATTCTTGATCCATTGCCAACTACAACCATGTCCAATGAAAGATTTTGCAGCTTCATAGGGTAGCATCTTTATCCCATAACGGCCAAATCAATTTGTCATTTCATTTGATATTGGTGAAAATTGAAAATGCTTTTATAATCTTATATGTATTGGAAAAACCTATTCCTTGTTTTCTATGGGAAAATAACGATATAACCCAAGGGGCAATGGACCATAGGTTATACATACAATCAATAATGTCTCACGTCTTGTTGAGTTAAAAACATAAACATTATCTTTCTTTATCTTTTTATTATCTATGGTTGGCGTGTCCATTCATTAAAAGATATTATTAGGTTAGTTACATAGTTATGAGTGTTGTTTCAAGTTGAATAAATTATCATTTGTATTTATAAAAGATACAGATGTTATAAATATATCATATAAAAATAAAATGATAATTATAATTATGGAAGATGATTTTCGTGTGTCAAAAGTATTCAGATGTTGGTTACACAATTAGTCTGTTAGGATATTCTTAGCACACGAAAGATACAATTATCATTTTATTCTTATATGAATACATTTGTCAACGTTTATATTTTTCATAAATACAAATGGTAATTTATTCTTTTAAGTTAGTATTTTTAATTTTTTATTTTTAAATTTGATATTACTTATATTTCACCACCTTGTATAGTTTTTAAAAATAAATTTAGCTTTGATACATCGTAAAATAATTTTATATGTATATTTAATAATATAATATTATATCAATAAAAATAATATTTTTTATATTAATTATATAAATAGTTGTATTAAGGATAATAAATATCTTCCCGAAAAATTAAACTAATTTTGGGGTTTACCAAGAATCGAACTCTTAACCTTTCGGATTTAGCACTTTAATACTATGTCATGATACCACTCATCCCAAAAGCTTCAGCTGATGGGAAAATGTAACACTAATGATTATATCTCTAATATTCTATAAACCTCCATTGTACATATTGTATAAATATTTTATTAACTTCTCATACTTTTCCTTATGTAAAACTGCTAGTTAAAAAATGTTATATAATTTAATATATTTAATTAAATTATTATCTTAATAATTCTCAACTATTAATTTCATGTAAAAATAACTGTAGTTTATTCGGTCTAAATACAATGTCATCAACACAGTATTATAAAATGCCATCGTGTGTGTTATTTCTTAAGTTCTTAGAACTCATCATTTTTAATTATTTTTTCATTTCTCGTCTTGAAAAGTATATTCTTAACGTATAGTTATTACTAAATTGCATAGTTAAAAGAATATGGTTAGTTGGTAACATATACCTTCTTTAATTTGTTTATTAATATCATTCCATATTGTAGGGTAGAGCGAGTTTAATGAAGAGTTGTAGGGTTTATGTATATACAGAATCTATTGAATTTTGTATGAAATAATAAAATGCATGACACAGGATCATGAAATGATGAAAAAGTAAGTAATTAACATTATCATTGCCGCGTTTTTATATTAAGATAGATAAAGGGCTTGGTATGGCACCTCAATATAATGTTCATGCACATGTTTCCAATCAAAACTTCATCTTTAAATCTTCTTTGCTTGCCATTGTAATAATAAATTGATATTGTTGTTAGAATTTTGACTTACACAACACAGAGTTATCATTGGCCTATGCATGTATGGTATCCCCCTCTCTAGTGTGAAAATGTGAACACTATTGACATAGTCTTGGTGGTGGTGGAAAACCTAATCCTATACTTATGATGACTTTGCTTTTATAGAATAATTTAACTCGACAAGTGTAGCTGATCATAACCGACTTATTTTCTAAATTTCATCTTAAACATTAAGACTGTATTTGTTTTTTGATGAGATATTGATGTGTTTTACAGATAAGATATAGACAAAAATATTATGTTAAGAAATAATAATTTTATGTATTTTTTGTTTATCCTGATAAAAAGAATATTGAGACATTAATAAAATATATAATTTATTTTTTATTTTTTTATTTTTATTTTTTATAATTAAATTTTTTAAATAAAAAATAAAAATAAATTAAATTTTTATAATTTATTTTAATTTATCATCAAATAAAATACAAAAATAATATTTTTTGTGTTTTTATCTTTTATCTCTTGTTCTTAATGTTTGTCTTATTCTATTCTTAAAATCAAATGTAATCGAGAGAATTTTAAATTGCGAATCAATTATCATATTTATTAAAAGTGCTTATAAATTAGTACAGTAACGAACGAATTAATCACTAATATAGTAAAACATTATAAAAAAATGATATAGACATCATGAAGACATTAATGAATAAATTAAGTTAAAATAATGATAGTAAAAAGAAATTAAAGAGAACATAAAGAGAGAAATTATTGTTATAGGGAGAGTAATAATAATGATGTGGGAATACTCCATAAGACGTATAGTGAATGATAGGCACATAATGGGGCCTATAAGTGGGGGATTGATGCTTGGATTGTGGAGAGCAGAATCCCCTTTTGGGCAGTGAAAAATCTCAAGATTATGAAACAATAATCAACAATTGTCATATTTAACAATCAATGGGCGGCCAGAAAGGCAAAATTTTTTAATTTCTTTTTTTTTTACACAAATGTTACATGATTTAACATTGATATAAGACAAGAATGCCACATCGGTTTTATGTGAGAGTGTTTGATAGGATGGTCAGAGATTTGTCAAAGTGGGATAAGCTAAGAAGAACCCTACAACGTTAAAATAAAGAACATCTATCTCGCAGCGTTAGGAGCATGCATGTGCAATTACA
>NC_029774.3:9181972-9182642 GCF_000817695.3 Arachis duranensis | reverse complement strand
GACAACCTATTAAGTGAATATGAAAAACTATAACTCATTGGCTTCAAATTTCAACCATTTTTTTTTGGGTGACCTCAAATTTCAACCGTTTAGATGTTCTTATTTGTCCTTTTTAATTAAAAAAATCTATTCATTTAATTTTTTTCATTAAATATAGTATATACATCTTCATACTCATATTCATATTATTATACATATATATTATATGTCTGAGTTAAGATTTACTTTTAAATGTTCTTTATTAAATAATAAAAAACATTGTATTTTTGTTAATTAAATAATTTTTAATTTATTATATTTATATTAATAATTCATGTTTAGTATTTAAAATTTAAAATCTAAGATAATTCATTTTTTATTTCTCTTTTTTTATCTTTAATAACAAAATAATATTCAGAAACGTTTCCTTTTTAATTATTTTTTTAGAATGCATTAGTATTTGTCCTCATTTAAAATATAAGAAATAAATATTGATTTAATGTTCAAAATAAAGATGAGCAACAAAGTAACCGTGGGAATAATATATTACATATAGTAGTATTATTCTTAATTAGCATGTAACCATATCTCACTTTATCACACTTTATGGATGCGAGGATGTCTCCTTGTCTCATACCAACCATAATAATAAGAGAATAATAAAGGTGTAAATGATAAAATTCATTCTTAT
>NC_029774.3:9179215-9181530 GCF_000817695.3 Arachis duranensis | reverse complement strand
GGTGTTAAGAGAATCAAAATAATAAAAACGTAATATCCTATAATAAATATTTAAATATATTAAATAATGTTAATTGATTCTAATTATATTCTAACAAAACATCGTAAGAGTTCAAAATATAAAGATCGATCAATATCCTATATATCATTGCTGGTACAAAGAAAGACTTTCTTCATGAAATTGTTAAAATATTTTCTTGTTTAATTTATTATTATTAGCCACCTTGCCACATCTGCCAGTTTACCACATTATATTCAGTACTGATGAATAAATAAAATCTCTATATTTATTCATGTATTACTATTCATCAAACGCCAAAATAGATTAAAATCTAAACTATGATTAGATCATGTTTGGGAACAATAAAGAGAAGACTTTTTTATTTTCCAAAAACTAATCATGTTTAGATAAAATTTTGAAAATAGATTATAATGGACTAATTAATAATTTTAAGATAAAAATAGCTTATAAGTGAAATTAATATTTTACAATTTAAGAGTATAAGTAAAAGTTTATTATTTTTAAATTATAATAATTTACCAATTTAACCTCAAATCTTAAATATTAAATCATATAAACAATTTTTCATAGCTATATTTTTGCAATTATATCACTTAAATAGTTTTTTTTTTTCATACATTCCAAACACAATAGATTATCTTAAAATCACTTTTTATTTAAAATATTCAAACATAAATTAAATGTCATATGCTTGATTATTTTAAAAAGTAGTTATACAATAATAATTACTAAAATAAATTTAATTTTTCAGCGGTCCCAAACACATCCTAATTCATTTTTGGTGACTTTTTATGGGTAAAATAAAACCTATATTCACTTTGTAAAAGAGTAATTAATAAGACGTATACAACTGAAATAATCACAGCAAACAAAATAGATGGTAACTTAATATAACTATGTGCATGAACATATATATACACATGCATATAACTTAAAATAACTATGGCCTTTTAAGACCACACATTATTCATTTATTTTTCCCTATCATAACCAGCTGGCTATTTCATGCATAACATATACGTCTTAGTCTAATAAATATATATAGCTATATATGATCTCACATAATTATTGGTATACCTCATATCATTTAATTTTGAGCATAATCTATCTCTCCAAGGACCACCAATAGATTCTGATTTATAATGTTTTTTTTTGTTTTGTTTTTTTAAATATCTTTTAGTTTGATAGATAAAGAATTAATATGTTACAGATTAAAGTTTTATTTAATTAAGAATTTATTATTATCAGTCAATAAAATATTATATACATAAAGATAAATTTAAATTTCTGACACTTTTTTAATGGATAAGTGAACTAACTACTAATTCAAATTTATTACTTGGCGTATAATTAACAAAGCTAAATTTTTAACGAAAATTTTCAGAAAATAATTTTTTTTAGCCAAAAATGATTAAAAATGATTATTTTGACTTTATTTAATAAAAAAGTTTAAATTGTTTAAAATGCTTTTTTTTTATCTTTTTAGTATTACCGTATTTTTAATTTGCATATACCAATAATTACTATTCCAGCTTTGCAAAAGGGATAGTTACTTCCAACAGTGTATATAAATGCAAATGATATGGGATTGAAGCCTCCATTAATTTTGAGAAAGATGGTTATTGTATAATGGAATTAGTAGGATTATGATGGTGGCTATGAAAGAGGAAGTAGATCATCATCATCAATGATAGGCCACCTTAATATGTTTACGTGCTAAATATTTATTATGAGACATACTAGTATTAAATTCATCTCAGTATCAAAGATATTTTTATTTTCTTATATATTATTATTTTTTTTAATTTGTCAGCATCATATTCTTTTGACTTGGTTAACTTCACCCAATAAGCTCTCAACATTTATGACTCAATAATAATATATAAATGCTTGATATGACTAATGATTAAAGAATTGAAATTGAAAGAGAGAAAATCATGTTTATTATTATTATTATTATTTAAATCTCATATATAGTTTGAATGATTTTACTTTTTGCCTTATTGATAATTTTTTGCTGCCTCTAATGTATGCCTTTTTTATAGCATGTCGTTGCAGCAGTGTGTGTAGCATCATGCGTGGAACTCACTATGAATTGAAGGTCCCCAGCAGCCTCGCTGGACATATGTTCAAAAGAATAAAAAGTAGCCCATTGGAAAGAAAAACATACTACTTACTTAAAATAAATAATGGGTAAATTATTAAAATAATGCTAAAAAATTTATATTACTGACAAAAAATCTCAAAGATATTATAAAAATATGATAAAAATAAATAAATATTAAATATGTATT
>NC_029774.3:9167794-9178849 GCF_000817695.3 Arachis duranensis | reverse complement strand
AAACCTCGGGTCGTTCTCCCTAGGAATTGTAATGAAGTGTCTTGTTATTGGTTGTGAGTTATTTTGGGGTTTTGATATGAAACATGAAAGATAAATGGCAAAAAGTAAACTAATGGCTAAAAAGATCTTGGCAAGGGTTGGTGGTCAAGGATCTCTATCCTAATCACTAACCACAATATGAGAATTGGCAAGGATTAATCTCATTAAATCATCCTCTAACTAGTAGTAAAGGAAAGTCAAATGAGCTATATCAATCCTAGTCCATAAGTCCTAACTCTCCACTAATTTAATTAGTGAGAACTAGAGTCAATGGCTCCCAATCATCAATCAATTGGACATTAGTAACTCAAGAGGTCCTAAGTTACCTTTCCAAGCCAAGAGTATAAAATTCTACTCTAAAATCCAACCAAGCATTTCCTCAAACACTTGGAAGGCATAAAAGGAAAACATAGTAAATCAACAACAAGAACAAAATCTAACAACAATTATTGAAAGAAATTAACACACAAATCAAAAGGAACAAAATTATTATGATTTACCTTGAATTGAATTGAAAGAAAAAGGAAGAAACAAAAGTAGATCTACACCAAAACACAAGAACAACATAAAGGAAGTTACAACAAAAGAATAGAGGAAGATGAATGTAACAACAAAGAATTGAAAGGTAGAAGTAGAAGAAAGCAAAGATTAAAACCTAGATCTAAGAACTAATCCTAATTCTAATCCTAATTCTAGAGAGAAGTGAGAGCTTCTCTCTCTAGAAACTAGTTCTAACTAATCCTAATGAGTGTGTAATGATTGGAATCCCCTTTGCTCTTCAATCCTTGGCTTTAAATAGCATCTTTGGCGCCAAAGTTGGTTGCAATTGGGCCCCACAACCCTTTAGAATTCGTTGGCCACGTTTTCATTAAAAAATCATAAAACAGCACCGACGCGTACGCGCACAGCACGCGTACGCGTCCATGGGGTGATTCGCAGGTGCGCGCGAGCGCCAAGTGCGCGCGCGCGTCCATGGGCAAGTTCAACTTCTTTGACTTTTCATGATTTCTCCACTTTGCATACTTTCCTCTTCACTCCTTTGATCCATTCCTAGCCTTTTCAATCTGAAATCACTAACAAACATATCAAGGCATCTAGTGGAATCAAAGGTGAATTGAATTTAGCTAATTTAAGGTCTAGAAAGCATGTTTTCACATCTAAGCACAAATTAGGAGACAATCACAAAACTATTCTATTTCATTAAATAAATGTGGGTAAAAGGTCATAAAATCCCCTAAAATCAATACAAGATAAACCGTACAAATGGGGTTTGGCATTGAGCCGGGATCTGGGTGTGTAGAATGATGGATCAGAACGTAGGTGATGATCTTATGGAGGGAAAGGCTTTGCCAGAAAGTCGTCGGTTGATTGGCGGGTGAAGCCACCTGTAAAAACACTCCGATACATAAATCAGTATCTATACGATGAAGCAGTTGTTTTTAGGGTAACAATAGCATACCAAAAGAGAGTGCTAAGTCCCTTTCCCTTATCCTCATTCATCCGAGTGAGCCTCCCACCTCCTTAGGGTCCAGTCCCTTTTTCAGCTTTGGCCAGCTATCAAGTCCCTTCCGAAAAAAGTTCGTGCCTTGTATCCATACGCCTGCTCGTACGAAATGGGACGAGCGTCCGTTTGTTGGACCGTGTGTGAATTACGTTGAGTTGGGCCATAACAGAAACTGATATACAAAAATAAAGTACGTACAACATGAAAATTATTGAGTATGACTATTTAAGATTTGTTTTAATTTAATATTTAATAAAAAATTATGTGTATATTAAAATTTAATCACTGTATTATGTATATGTATATATATATATGTGCGTCTGTGTTGTTGTCGTTGAGTTAAAAAGTAAATAAATAATATTTTTTGGGATGACAATATTACTTGGACTATGAATAAATAGTCCAAATTATTAGTGTTGTTTAATATTTGTCTTAATTTAAATTTAATAAGTAATAAGGGCTTTTTTATTCAAATATGTATAAGAAAATTATTAATACCCAAAATGCGCGTGGATAAAAAATTGGAACAAAATACGCATGGCCATCTCAGATGCAGCACACACAAAATAGAATTGCACTCCATTATAAGAAAGGCGCACACGAAATAGATGAATTGCTTTGACTGCGCACTTGACATCCCATTCCCGGTGAGGCAGACACGAAATGGGTTACTTCAAGGTTATCAGCCGCGAATTGGAGGACCTCAAGGTTGGCAGACGCAAATTGGTCCAACTCACTAGCGGCGATAACGAAATGGCCCATTCCTTGTCTGGCACACACAAAATGACATTTTGGCAGTAATAGCAATAAGTTCTAGTCGTCACAGTTTTCGTACGAGCATACAATGGGTGGTTTGGGTGGCAATGGTTTGTAAGGTTGTGCCTGGATCAATATAAAAAGGGTGAAGGAGGAGGGGACCAATTTGCCGGGTAGTGAATATAGGAGAGAAAAATTGTGGTGAAATTTTGTTTGGTGTGGTAAAAAAAATGTATTGTGATAAAAAATTTTCTATAAAAATGAGTAGCAGTAGAATCAACGTTGAAGAAAATCTTAATAGGTTGGATGAGTTTTACATTCTTACACATTTATATCAAAATGTATAAATTTAGGGTGTTATATATGTGAATAGTTTTGTCGTTTAGTAGTCTTGTTAGTAGTAATTTTATTATTATTTTATCTTTTTTGCATTATTTTGAATAATTGTGTTTTGGTCATTTTCTATTTCAATCGACACATGTGCTTATTCTGCATGGCACACTAGTTGACGTTTTCACGTCAGATCAGCCAGATCCAAGCATGGAGATCAGGCGGCAGATACTTGATTTTTGTATATAAAGCGTTTTGAATACAACAACTCATTGATAAGCGTCCTTGTGGAAAGATGGCATCCTGAAACCCACATGATTCATCTCCCATAGGGTGAGTGTATTATTACTCTAGAGGACGTCACAATGCAATTGGGGTTACCAGTTGACGGTGAGCCTGTGAGCGGCACTCTGAGGTCTTAGAGTAAGTTCCACCAAAGGGATATTTGGCAATGGTGTGAAGAACTCCTCGGTGAAGTTCCTGGCATGTCGGGACAACGAAGTTTAACATAAAATTGAAATGGCTCAAAAGTCGACTCCAACAGATGCCGCTTGACTCTCCAGAGGATGGCGTCATATGGTATGTACGTTGTTATATTCTGTATTTATTGGGTGGCGTTCTACTACCGGACAAGGCAAACAACACTGTCCACGTCCGTTATCTTTCGCTTTTGGCCAACTATGACGCCATTAGTACATATGATTGGGGCAGTGCCGTTCTCTGTTGGTTATATAGAGCCATGTGCTTAGCAACAGATTATAACGTGGAGGGTATGGCTGGCTGTCATACGTTGCTAATGTCATGGATATACTACAGGCTTTTTTTCTGGGCACCAGACATGACGAGTCTGTATACGTTGCCGTTAGCTACAAGGTAATATATTATATGACATATCATGTGTAGTTATGGTTCCGTCAACTGAAACCAGTGACTTGCAGTGCTTGAATGCTTCAACACATGATGGAAATGACCAGAATACCTGATGAAATATGACACTATCACAGTCCAACGTGTTTTTGACGTAGTACGATCGGGTTTCTAGGTCAACAATTGTACCTAACACGAGTACAATTAGTTATTAAAACAGAGTAACGAATGCAAACAACAACAAAAATTCCATAATGTGACATGTATTTTATACCTGGAATGAAAGTTTGCAGCGTGTCAAAATATCTCTGCAGTTGATTGTATGAGTCATCCCAGTCTCCAAAGATTCTGGCAATTGACTTTTGCTTCGCTAGCCAAACCTTCTTGTAAGACACCTTGTATCCGTATGCTGACTCGACAAAACCCTGCAACACCTTGATGCAAATGGTCGCATCTGCCTGAACCATGGGAAATATATGCTGGCATGTGACATTACTATCAAGTTGAGCATGATCTTGCAACGTCGCAGTTGCCAAACAATTGTGAGGCCCTTGGTATTTTATGATTTTCCAAAATTTTGAAGCCCTGGTCTTCGCAACCCTTACCTTCCAAAGACATTGGTCATCAAACTATTTGCATCGACATACATACTGAGTTTGATCTGACTCTACCATATTGTATTCTGCACTTCTACGTATGTTGTAGTTTTTAACAGCAAGCATTGTTGTTTCTCTATTCAGGAACTTCAAGCCAATCTCTAGCTCCATTTCACTGGTGAAAGCATAGTTGCTCGGTATGTTTTCTGCAGTAGTCGAGTTCATTGCACCAAGACTCAGTGCAAGATAGTGGCCTGGAGTGCTACTGGAAACACCGCCTACCCCCATCACACTTACCGATTCGGCCCGAGTTGGGGGAACCCTTTCGCCATAAATCGATTGGGTTTTAGGAACAACTTCTGCTTTCTCACTGTATCATCATCAATCTCATCTTCATCAGACGTGTTTGCCAATCCGTCAGCAGTACTTTCTCGGGATGCAACACGGGTGGTGAGGGAGGGACGTCCATGAGAATTTTTTGTACTTTGTTCTGGCGTCACAAAGGTGTTAAAAGTGGGACTACGAGCCTACCAATCTCCAGAAAGAGAATGGCTTTAGGCGTACCGAAATTTTGAATTTTCTCCACGTTTTTCGAACTAGATGAGCTACCACCGACATCTTAAAGCTTAACACAAAGTTCCATGGAATAGATGCTAGTAATGCTCCGATGATAAGAAAACATCATCGAAACATACTGGTTGGATTTAATCTGCATTTTCTGATACGCAAATGAACTGGCTAACGCAATTGGCATCTTGTAAGCCAAGTTACTGATCTTCTTTTTTCCAACCAATCCAATATTCATCAGAATAAGATTTTTCAGCTGTTGCAAAGATGTTTGCGGAGGAATCATTATCCAAAGTGGATTATCACACATAAATGTTACATCCTTATATGTATGAGAAATTTTTCCATTCAAATATACGATCACATATATATGTTCAGATGCCATTTTTACAACAAAAATTGATGATATCAAGATTTATGATAATGGGTTTCACAGAGAGAAAGAGAGAGTAGAAGAAGAGCAAATTGGAGTTGTGGCATCAGTTCCGGTGGAGCAGGGTTTATATAGTCTAATTTTGGTTCCATTTCGTGTGCTGTACACACTAAGTTGGCTCATTTCGTTTGTGGTACACCAGAATCTTGTGCCCATTTCGTGTGTGTCCCACCTGAAATCACCATTTCGTGTCCAACATCCCCAACTTGAAAGGAGTCCTGACACGTTCCATTTCTTGTCTGCCCTGCCTACGTTCGATGCTCCATTTTGTGTACACCTTTCTTAAAATAGAGTGCAATTCTAGTTTGTAGGTGCTATCCTAAGATAATCATGTACATTTTATTCCAATTTCTATCCATGTGCATTTTAAGAATTAATTATTTTCTTATACATATTTAAATAAAAAAATTAAGTAATAAGCCCAAATTTAAACCTTGGACAAATTGTCCTTCAAAGAAAAGGATAAGAAATTTGCTTATATTGAAAAACAAAAGCTGCAAACTTATTGACAAAGTATAAAAAAATGATAACATTCTTATATTAACGATTGGGATAAAAATAAAAGACATAAAATAGTATCATATCAGCACACTAGACAAAAATAATATAAACAAGGACAATTTTGCAATTCGTTTGAATTCATATAATTCACTTGGTTAAGCTTGTTGGTTTTGGTGAACTTGATTTGAGTTCACTAGATTTAGTCGGTTTGGTTTGAATTCACAGGGAATGACAATTGGTTTGAGATTTCTGGTTTTGGTGAACTTGGTTTTAATTCACTAGAATTATTGGTATCTATAATCTGATTTGGTTATAATGAAAATTCTATTATTTGTGATGGATATTACTAGATATAATTTTCATTGTATTTGAAAATTAAATTAAAATATATAGTTGTCTCATCTTCTCTATTATTTTTCTATGCTATTTTGTTTATGAGCGTTATAAGGCACTTGAAAATCTTTTGCATTATTCTGTTTTTGCATTATGGATCAAAAGGGGTAAAAAGTATTAAGTTATTTTGATTCAATTCCCTCTTCAGAGTCTAAGAATTATTAATTAGTATTTAAAATCTATAAACACTAACATAGAGATGAGACACGACACGAAACATGTGGACACATGAATTTTAAATTTTTACAAGTTACGGAAACACAACATATATATAAAATATAAAATATTTTTTAGATAAATTGTAATAATATTTTAATATTTAAATTTTAATTATTTAACTATTTTTAATATTTTTAATTATATAAAATATTTAAAATATTTTTTATTTTAATAAATAATATATACTATTTCTAAACTCATTTTAAAAATATATATTAATAATAGAATTGTGCATGCTGACATGTTATAATATTTAGATATAATAAAAAATGTCCAAACATTTTTTTTTATTAAAACATGATTGAATATCAAAAACAAACTTATCAAATAAATATCAATAAGTATTATATCTAAAATATATCGCAAATATAACAACTCACTGAAGTATCCAACATAATCAAATTTAACAGTCTAGCTAGAAAAAAGATCCATAGCCAACATAGTGACCTACACACTAACCAAAGGATAGTCCAACCACAAACCTAAGCTTTTTTGAATGGAAACGTCTATCCATATTAGAAGTAAAGAATGGGATCTTTGTTTAGATAAAAAAAAAAAAAGCGCTTATTTATGACCAATTAGCAATAGATTTGTTATTGATGATGGTGATAAATTTGAGACTTCATTGCGATTAAAACGTGAGATATCTTTTAATTTGTTAGTGATGCAATTGCATTAATATTGTGAGTGATTGATTATTGATTATTGACTAGTAATTAACAAGACTTCTTAACCACAGTCTCATTAAAAATAGTTTTAGATTAATGATAAATTATTACAAATTTTATTAATAATTTTTAAATATTAACTTTATATTTGCTATAAAATGCGACATATTGCTATAGGATTTAGTATTCTATTTTATCTATAAAATTCACTTCAATTTAACGATAATGTAGTTACAATAAAATTTGTCGTTAATTCTTGACAACTTTTTAATCTATTACTTTTACGAATTTAGACCATCATTTTTCCCTCATTACTTTTATGATGTGAAATTAACAAAGAAAGCATGGGTCTAACTAATTCCTCACAAATTTTTTTTTTTTTTTAGAAAACTAACAAGAGTTTTGTGACTATTTTTATGATTAGCTAATTAATCGACCAACATCTAGCCGTATATCCCAAGGGGAATGATCTTTTCAATTGTTAAAAAAAATTAAGAGTGTAAAATGTGATTTTTAATTTTTTATTATTCTTTTTTTATATTTATTTTTTGTCATACTTATAAAATTAATGGTAAGAGATCACACTTTATTTTCTTAATTGTTAAAAAAAATTAAGAGGATGTATTTGCCGTTATGAGAGGTCATTTTCTCCTTGTGTATAGTATAAATTAAAAATGGAATCAATAGTGTAGAAGTAAAAACTTAGCTTGGTGACGGGTCGGACTAATATCTATCAATTGATTCAATTCACTCTTTAAGACTCTAATTTTGTTCCCATTCAAAAAGTTGCAACAAGAAGTGGTCTAAACTCAATGTCGTTTTCAACAATAACTGTACAAGGCTAATTATCAAGGTTGTCAAATTTTAACACGTTACACTATTTGCTTTCTTAAATCCCTCAACATCCTCTAGAAAGAATATGAGAATCTAACCACTTATAGACAAGTACTCAAGTGTATTTCACCATGAGTCAATTCACCTATAATATCATTGCTTACTTTCATCTTGTTATTTTTCAAGTCATGCTAATTAAAGAACAATAACAATCAATTTAAAAAAAAAAAATCCAAAAGTTAAAAAATTATAAATATAAAATTTATATTGGCTGATTTCCATTGTTTTTTCAAATTTATCCTTATTTTCAATTTTTATCATTTTAATTTATGTGATTTGATGCACGTGTAAAATGACAGTGCATAAAAATTAATTACATATATATTCAAAAATTGATGGACTTTTAGTTAAAGAATCTAAGTATCTCATGTGCGTTTATGGGGTTGCATCAATTGGCTTATGAGTTTTGTCACATTATGCATGAAGCTTATTTTGTCTCTCAACTTTGTGAGAACTATAATGTTGTTGGTTAGGTCTAAGTCCAACGAGACAAAGTATGTATGATGATGAGTTGAAACTTGAAACCAATGCTTAAGATTCAAAATTCAAAAGCATAGTGGTAGACACACACATACATATACCTTGGCTTTCACGTATCAAATTATTCCTAATCATTAGTGCAAGCGTGTAACATTGGAACATAGAACACAAATGTTTTGGCATCTACTCGGTTTCAACGTTCCACGTGTAATAAACTATAAGATAGACCCATATAATAATGGTCAAATGAATCATGTTTTCAATGATGCATGCATGTGCTATAATGCTATATACATTAAGCGGCTGAATAAATGAACAAGGACCAATTCAAACTTATTACCAAAACTATAAGTAGTAATGTATCCATCGCAAATAAATTAATGTAGTGTTGGATATATAATTTTTATAGATTATTTTTTTAAAAATAAAAAGATTGTAGATTGATAAAGTAAAAAATTAAATATTTAATTATATTTGAATTAAAATAATAGGACTTATACATAGTGTAAATTCAATGATAAATAGTTATTTATTTTATCATTTTATTTATTTGTTTACTATAGAAAATTTTATTTGTGTATCTCAATCAAACTGTTTAAATTTTTGAAATAAATAATTTTACTAAAATGGTAAAATGTGAAGTGTGTCTGATTTTATATGTGACAAAAAAGTGCTTTTAAAATTTAAAGGTAAATTCTATCGTACTGCTATTAAACTGGCTATGCTTTATGGTACAGATTGTTGAGTGACCAAAGGGGAGCACGAATGTAAGTTGAGTGTGGCAGAGATGAAGATGTTGAGATGGATGAGTGGTCATACGCGATTGGATAGAATTAGGAACGAATATATAAAAGAGAGTTAGAGTAGCACCTATTGTGGAAAAGATAGTAGAATCGCGTAGTTTGGACATGTAAAAAGAAGACCGATAGAGCATTCAAACATAATGATGGATGAGATGGAAGATGAACAATGGGTGAAAGGTAGAGGAAGACTTAAGAAGACCATCCATGAGGTGATCAAACAAGATCTATGTAAACGATCTCTTTATAGACATGATAGAGCTCAATGACGTCGTTTGATCCATATAACCGATCCCACTTAATGGGACAAAACTTTATTCTTGTTGTGCTAAAAAATTAGAACTTGGTTCTTCTCATTTCATATTAAGTATATAATTATTCATATATTTTTATTTAACAACTTAACTTTTAAAAATGTGTGATTTGATAACAAAATTTATAATTGAAGATTACCCGGATAATTCTTTTAAAGGTTTATTGTTGGCAACGAGTTGCTGCATGAGACAGAATTTAAACTTTTAATATTTATTTAAGCAGACGAGTGAGTTGACTGCTCAACTAATTCAATTTGGTTATAACAACTTTATTTTATTTCATTTTCCTCTTTTAAACTCTTTTGAGTCGGAGTACTCTATTTCAGCAGTTCTTCCCCGTTTTCTTTTTTGTAACTTTTTTTCAGACTTTTATTTTTCTTTTTGTTTGATATCCATACAATAAATTTGCTTTTCATGAGGTGCAGAATATCCCTTTATGAACCCAATTAAATTACAGGCCACATAAGAAGGTCCAAGAGGTAGTAGCACACTGGCTGGGTTGTGGGTTCCATATTATTATTGGGCCCATTTTACTTGTTTAATAAAATGAAACAAAACAATAATTTGGACCAAAAATGTAAATAGAAAACGTCTAGATAACCTAACAGTTTTTGGTCAATAATCCAATTTTCAGTTTTTCACTCTCTCTCATTCACAAAAATGAGGGAGAACAATAGAACATACTTGGTTAGTTGATTTTCTTGTGAAAATCAAGAAAGAACATACCAAGAGACCAATACCTCCTGTCATCTCTATCCCGATTTCCTACTAAACTCATCTCAATTGGGGATTCAAGGGACCTTATGACAAGAGCGTCATGGATGCCGATATGTTCTTTCTTTCCAATACTGGAACTTCTCATGAATCGGATCAGTTTCATTTCTGATAGGCAGGGTCCTCAAGAACGAGGCAAGCCTAGAGCATACGTGAAACTAGTAAGCAAAGATAAGCATATTGGAGACTCAAGATTTCAGAGAGAGAGAGAGATTTAGAGAGTATTCATGGTGAATATCTTACAATGGTTATATTGAAAGATCAAGTTCTGATTTTTACAATGGGAGAGCACTCTATATATAGAGGCTCTTGGGTAGTGGAGGATAAGAAAGAATCTTATCCATCATTACAACAGGACAAACAACTTTAAGCAAGCTATTTAAATACAGACACGTGGACTGCAATACTAAGAGATAAGAAGGAACCTTATCTCTGGTTACATCATGACAACTTTATCTCACATCACTCCTTTTTATGATTATAAAAGGACAAACTTACTTTATGTCACACCATATTTTACATGATTACAAAAGACAAAATACCATAATTACTTCTGGACATCATGATTGTTGCTGGGTCCCATTCTTCACGAACTGTATTTCGTAATGGGCTCATGTTCATCAATGTCATCCACAAGGTCATGTGGTCCTTCTGTGTATTGATCCTCAGTATCACCATCTTCAATCCCAGCATCCACATATGTTGGACTTGGCAGTAGTGGATAGACCCTTGATCCTGATTCTTCGTCTTCAATGCTTCCATAGCCATACGTGGCTTGATCTACAAGAGGAGAATTCCATGGGTGTTCATTCTGGTGAAGTGGCGGGGTAGGATAAGTCACAGATGAAGCAAGAAAGTTGGCTTGGAACTCGCTTAATTCTTCTTGTATAGTCCTGGAAGAGGAGGCTTCCTCTTCTGAT
>NC_029774.3:9166531-9167691 GCF_000817695.3 Arachis duranensis | reverse complement strand
GCAAATAGCCTTCTTAAGACAAAGGCATAATAAAACCTGTGTCTCAGCTTATCAGGGAGGTTCCAAACGTCATGGTCTGTTAGTGCACTGAAAAGTTTTCCTCTCCAAAAAGGAATCGGTGCAAACATCTTGAGAAGTTTCTCAAGATTTGTTCCTGAGAAGCTTTTGTCACAGAGGAACCTGTACATAGCAATTCCAGGAACTATGATGGCGCAATCATACTGAACAGTGAGCGCCCACATGAACCACAGCATTTCTTCAGGAATTTCACCTTTGATGATGGGTATGATATGATAAGGTGTTTTCGGGTGAAAATGTTGAGGTTTTGCTGTAATTTGGGTAACAAGGAGGAGCCTGTGTAACCAGTAAAACAGGCATTCTTCAGATAGGGTCTTGACCTCAGCAGCAGTTCTAGGTTGAAGGGAAAAAGGAAATGGTCCAGGTTCTCTTCTATAGAACTTGTGGTCTTGAGGGCAGTCTGGAAGAGGGAAGGTTGGTGGTGAAGCTCTATTCATGGCTAAGATGTGAAGAACTTTGGGTGGAGGTTCTTTGGTTGGTCTGGAAAGGTAGTCAGCTATGGTGTTGTGGTTTCCCTTGATGTGTTTTACTGTGAATTTATAGCGTGAAAACCAATCTTTCCATCTTAGGAGTTGTGAGTTTGGTAGTATCTTCCCTTTGGTTTCCAGCATGGACGGGAAAGACGTATTGTCCATTTCCACAATGAAGTGATATGCACTCAAGTGAAAGCTGAACTTCTCGATTCCTCTTTTGACTGCAAGAATCTCCTTGTATGTAGCATGGTAGTGTTTCTCTGACTCCTTGAACTGTCCGCTAGCATGCGCACAGTAGTGTCTTGTTCCATCAATCTCTTCAAGGAGAACAGCTCCCCAGTAATTATCACTAGCATCAGTTTGCAGGATGCGTTGTCCATTGCTAGGAATCTTCAATGGTGGGGGTTTCTGTGCTACTTCTTTCAGGTGCTTGACAGCTGTCGTCTGTTCAGGGCCCCATGGTGGGGGTTGCTTTTTTAGTAGCTTTGACAACTGGCTTGTGTGTCTCGTCACATCTGGAATAAAGTTTCGGATGTAATTGATGATGCCTAAGAACTGTTGGACCTGTTTTGTTGTCAGGTGATTATCAGGGAAGTTTAACAGTTCCTT
>NC_029774.3:9166062-9166431 GCF_000817695.3 Arachis duranensis | reverse complement strand
ATGCTGGTGTTAGCTTTTTCTTCTCTGTCATGTTCTGTTTTTTGATATTCATGAGACAAAAATAAATTGTCTCATAAATTTCTGCTGCTGAGTTCAAACAGAATCAGATTTGTAACTTTGCTTAAAAAGGGGTCAAAACAGCAACTTAAAAGAAAGGCATAGATTCAACCCCCCTTCTCTAAGCCTACCACAACCTTCAATTGGTATCAGGAGCTAAGGTCTCAAGAATCAAGTTTAACCGCTTGGAGCAAAGATCCAATGGCGAACAACTTGGGCACAACCACAGTTGCTTACACCCTCACTGAAGGCCAGTCAAACAACCGGCCACCTTTCTTCAACGGGAAGAACTATTCCTACTGGAAAGAAAGG
>NC_029774.3:9164266-9165218 GCF_000817695.3 Arachis duranensis | reverse complement strand
TTTTTTTTAAGAAAATAATATATATGCAATTATTTTTGTTTTTTTTTTTTTGTTAGATAGTTCAAGTTAAGTTAAAAATGTCAAAGATGAAAACAATTCACTCATTTTTCAAGAGAAAAGAGAGAATATATGATGAACAAAATTCAGCTTCAGATTCTTTGAGTAATGTTCAAAATATTATTGAACAACCTGTGACACAACTTGTTGAGCAAGATATTCAACCCCCTGCTTCCAAAATAGTAAGGACTGAAATAGATCAAGTTAATATTGATACATTGATGCGTGATCCCGGAAAGCGTCCGCAAATTTGGAATTATCCTATCAATCAACAAGATGAAATTCGTAGAGCATACATAAAGTTTGGACCATAAAGTTTTAGTATGTAGTTGAACATTGACTTTTATATAATATAATTACTTTTTTGATATATATGCTACAAATCATATTTTGTTAATTTTTTGTTATATTTTATATTTAATTGGCCCCCCTCTTATAAAATTTCTGGTTCCGCCACTGGTCATCATGGAACAAGAATCAAACGTCAACAGACAATCCTTAACGGATCGGGTTGACAAAGCCTTGAATTTCTACGATGCGTTGTTTGATTGTTTGGTAACGGCGTCGTCAGTGAAGAAGATCTTCTTTGAGAGAGCGATGTTGGGAGAGCAAATAAAGAATATAATTGCGTGTGAGGGAGCTGAGAGAAAAGAAAGGTATGAGTTGCTTAAGGCGTGGATCTCAAGGCTTGAACTTGCTGGGTTTTGCGCTGAAGCTATTAGCTTGGAGGGGATGTTAAGAGGAGTAACTGAATTGCAGAATTTTGCACGTGGCTATAAGATTATTAGAGATGAAAAGTTTTTGGTTCTGTGTTGGAATAATAATCCACTCTTTTCTTTATCAGCCTGGAGATACTTGTGATGATGAAGAAGAAGAATCACCACAATGTGCACCA
>NC_029774.3:9150816-9164166 GCF_000817695.3 Arachis duranensis | reverse complement strand
TATCTCTTAGTATTGCAGTCCACGTGTCTGTATTTAAATAGCTTGCTTAAAGTTGTTTGTCCTGTTGTAATGATGGATAAGGTTCTTTCTTATCCTCCACTACCCAAGAGCCTCTATATATAGAGTGCTCTCCCATTGTAAAAATCAGAACTTGATCTTTCAATATAACCATTGTAAGATATTCACCATGATTTATACAGGTTACATGCTACAAAACTATTGGTCATGTAGTATGGCTCATAAACATAAATAGTTGATACAAAATAGACTTGTTGAAAAGAAAGTGTCACTAGATAACTAAATTTAGTAATTTATCATCATATTGTCATTATTAGAGTAAACATTTAAATTGATCTTTTTTAAAAGTATAAAAAAAAAGAATTTCAAGTGTATTTAGAACATCGGCCTTTTACGAATTTTAATCTTTGATTTTAATTATAAAATATATATAATATATATTAATAAAATTAACGATTAAAATTACTGAGATATTGGTATTTTAGCTACACTTAAAATTTTTTCAATAATATATATAGCTTCTTAGTTGAGCCAGACATATAGTTATTCTTGTTCATAATAATAGTATGGAACTCTACAGAGAGCATCTTAAAGAAATACCAAAAATGAAAAATAAAAAAATTATTTTGTTGCCATAGATAATATTTTTAATAACGTCCTTAGAATCTCTGATATAGGTTATAGGTCACATGGTTTCTTTATGTGTAAACACTAATCTGTTTAACTGTTACAGAAAAATTCTCTGTAAATATTATTTTATATGACAGTGTCATGTCTTATTATGTCATATACAGGAAGAGGTAGCATTGAATAACCTGTGAGAAAATGAGGATAATTCATTTCCAAAAAGAAGCCACTTCTGTAATTAATATATTATTCATTTTTAATTTGTTGGTTTCATTTGATTACTACTATCTTTATGCTTCCACTAGTTTAACATCTCAATTTATAATGGGTAGAATGTTATAAGTGCAACATTTTATATTAGATAAAATTATATTTTTTTAAACTGTTAACAAATATTTGATCTGACAACCAACTCAAAAGTATAATTGCCTTTTTGTTCAAGTTAATTTAATATATTAGCTAATTTTTACTCTACAATTTTAATAATAAATTATAAATTAATTCGATATTATTTATTATAGATTTAGTTATTTTGACAAAATTATTTAAATAGTATTGTTGAAACAGCTATGGATGAAGCAGAGCAATTCTCATCAATTCTGTCAAGTGAGTTCAAGTGTGAAGAGAAGAGAAAGGGAGAAAACGAAACAAGAGAAGAGAGTAACAAGAAAAATAAGGATCAACTAGCAGAAGAAAGAGAGAGAAAGAAGAATCTAATTTCATTTCTCACAAAATTGATCTAGAAGAATCTGAAATTCAACTATATATATATACTTGTTGCACTGGTTGCCAGTTGCATAGCATACTAACAACCTAACTAATCCTTTTTATCTGATACAGCTGCTGCACTATAGAGTCTTTATCATGTAACATCCCCTCTCAAACTTGGATTGGATGCTTCGATTAATCCAAGTTTGGCGTGACAAGCTCGAAACGGATTGGGGGCGAGGGCTTTTGTCAAGATGTCAGCTGTTTGTTCAGTGCTGGAAATTGGGAGCAACTTCATCATCCCCTCTTACCATTTATCCCTCACGACATGGTAATCAACCTCAATGTGCTTTGTCCGTTTGTGGAAGATGGGATTAGCGGCTATGTGTAGAGCTAACTGACTATCGCAAAAGATTATTATCGATTTCCCTTGATCCACCTGCAACTAGGGATGTCAATGGGGCGGGGCGGGGGCGGGGGATGCTTCCCTACTCCCCGTCCCCGGCCCCAGAATTAATCCCCGTCCCCGCCCCATTCCCCATCATGGGGGAATAATTGTCCCCATCCCCGTTTCCCGCATTCCCCGCGTTCTCCGCGGACCCCATTCTCCATCTCCCTATGTTTAACATTCATATGAAAATTATAGTAAAAAATATCAAAAAAACAAAAAAACAAACTAGAAAAAATATTATTACAAACACACAAACATATCTTATCTAAGATTATAAGTCCAGAAATACAACATAGCAAATCATAGTCTATAAAATAAAATCTTAAAATGCAACTTCCATTATAAAGAAAGCAATAAAACAAAGTCTTTAATATCAAATATTCTTTCATTGTCAGCATAAAACTTCCAACAAACATCTCCATGTTCTCTGTTAAAACAATAGAGACAAATATGTTAACATACAGTGACGAGAATGGAAGCAAACACGCAGACGCAGAAGTGGAGAGGAGAAGGACACCGTGCTTGAGGAGAGAGAACGACGCGGTGAAGCTGCTAGGGTGACGGCGCAAGAGTGGCCGGTGGCTAGCTGTGAGGGTTTTGAAGTTTGAACAAAGTGGAGAGTGAGTGAGTGACTGGAGTCTGGAGAGTTGGGGTTTGGATGGGAATAGAGAGTTAGAGAGGGCGCAGCAACAAAGGTGAGAAGGGAATATAGGGTTAAGGTTTTTTAATGGGTGAAATTACTGAAATACCCCCTATGTTAGAAATAAAGTAAGAGTATTTAAGTAAGTTTAACAATTCGGAGAATTATCGGGGATGGGGCGGGGATCCCCGCTCGGGTCCCCGCGCCTGTCTCGGGAGAATTTTGCTCCCCATCCCCATCCCCACGGGGAAATTCCCCACCATCGGGGCCCCATTTGGGGCGGTCCCCGCGGGGATCCCTGTCTGCTGGGGATTTTTGACACCCCTACCTACAACTCTTCTAGTATGAACCTTAGCCACTTCACAGGATGATATAGCAACTGTATCCTGTTTCTTGCTTTTCCAGGAGATGATTGAAGTACCCAGATAGAAACAATACCCTATAATTGATCTTTGTGAATCAGGACATGTCCCCCAATTACTGTCAGAGAACCCTGATGACAGTAAATCTGTGTTAGCTGAGAAGAATAAACCCAAGGCTGGTGCACCCCTGAGATAGCTGAGGATCCGCAAAGCTGCCTCAAAGTGTTTGTCTGTTGCACAGTCAAGGAACTGACTGAGTTTTGCTACTGCATAGCAAAGCTCTGGTCGGGTGTTGGTTTGGTAGAGGAGTCGCCCTATAAGTTTTCGGTACTCCGAAGTTAATGCAAGGATAGTGCTCGAGTTCTTCGATAAATGTGTGCTGTAATTTATAGACGTCGAAATTGATTTAGCATTCAACATGCCATAATCCTTAAGGAGATCAAGGCAGTATTTTCGTTGGCAAATGGCAATCCCTCTTAGGCCTCTGAAAATCTCCATGCCAAGAAAATAAGTGAGTTCACCAAGTTCTTTGATCTTGAAGAGGTCATGGAGGTACTGTTTGATATGGTTGATTTCCTCAATATCATCGCCTGCTAGCACAAGGTCATCAACGTACACCAAAATCACAGTCATATGGTTTGAATTGATCTTAGTAAACATGCTCTAATCATGTTTGGATTGTACATAGCCCATACTGGTGAGGCATGCTGCAAGCTTAGTGTTCCACTGTCTACTCGCCTGTTTCAGTCCATAGAGAGAGTGGTCCAGTCTACAAACCAAGCTTGGTTTTGGAAGTTGTAATCCTAGTGGAGGCTTCATGAATACTGTCTCATTTAAATCACCATGTAGGAACGTTGTGTTACATCCAATTGGTACAAATGTCACTGTTTTACAGCCGAAATAGCCATCACAACTTTAAATGTATTCATTTTTACCACTGGATTGAATATGTCCTTATAGTCCACTCTGCAAGTTTGCGAGAAACCTTGGGCTACAATCTGTGCCTTGTACCTCTCTATGAAGCCATCAGGGTTAAGTTTGAGTTTGAAGACCCATTTACAACCCACTGCTTTCTTACCATCAGGGAGCCTAGTCAAAGTCCAGGTCTTATTGTTATTTAGAGCAAGAAGTTCATTATCAATGGCTGACTTCCAATTAGCATCTGTAACAGCATCATCATAATTCCTAGGTTCTACATGCATGAGTTTAGTTAATGGGTCTGTTTTTAGTGAGGTACTTATTTGTGAGGCAGGATACTGTAAGGAAGAATTGGGAGTAGCTGAATCTATTGCAGAAGACATCAAACAATGAAAATTCTTCAAGTATGTTGGGGGCTTTTTTGTCCTATTTGATCTTCTAAGACCAGTGTGATCTTGATGAATCACCCCTGAGGCTTTAAATTCTGAGCCTCTAATAAAAGCATCTAAGGAAGCATGATCATGAGTAATTTGGAACTCACTTGAATCAGAAGCAATGTAATTAGAATGGGATGCATGATTGTGTAACGTGGTATCTGGAACATCTGTTTGTGATGCAGGTGAATACGTAACAGTGTTATGTAATGGATTGTTAAAAGATGTATTGTGAGTAATGTCAAATGGATATGTGAATGTAGTAGGTGTATTAGATGGTGTATGCTTTTGTGCTTGACCAGGATTAGAGAATGCATTTGATGCAAAAGGCATAACATTTTCATAGAAGATAACATTTCTAGAGAGAAAGACATCCTTAGTTGATAGATCAAATAGCAAATAGCCCTTTGTCCCTGGTTTGTGTCCAAGATGTGCACATTTTCGGGCCCTCTTATTAAGTTTCTTTCTATGAGCTGTCAAGGTTGCAGCATATGCCAAGCAGCCAAACGCCTTGATATATTCAATCTCAGGTAATTTTCCTTTTAAATTTTCATAAGGAGAAACATTTTGTAATAGAATGCTAGGTATGCAATTAAGAATATGAATAGTTTGTGCTGCTGCATATGTCCAAAAACTCTTTGGCATGTTTGCTTGAAATATTAATGCCCTAGTTATTTCTAAAATATGTTGATGCTTTCTTTCTACAATTTTATTTTGTTGAGGAGTCTCAACACATGTTGTTTGATGCACTGTGCCTTTGGAATTGTAGAAAGAATTTAACTTGAATTCAAGGCCATTATCGATTCTGATCTTTTTCACAGAAATATTGAATTGTGTTTGAACAAGATTTATAAATTTTTGCACAAGAGAAGTTGTCTCAGCCTTTGATTTCATGAAAAAAATCCAAGTATATCTACTTTTGTCATCAAATACAGTCAAGAAATATTTGTGTCCTCTAATGGAAACTGCTCCAATAGGGCCCCATATATCCACATGTACTAGCTCAAACAAATTCATAGACTTAGACATGCTAGAAGAAAATAAAAGTCGTTTTTGTTTAGCATAGTGACAAGAGTCACAGGGTCCAATGTTCGCTTTATTTTTCAAAAAAACTATATGATTTGTGCATCACATTTATTCTCTGAGATGGTATGTGACCTAGTCTAATATGCCAAATTTCTTCTTAATCATCTTTACTGGAATTGCAGAGCAAGACCATAGATGACAATGCTGATGTGATATTTGTTGATGTGTCTGGTTTTAAATTCTTAAAAGCATACAATCCCCTTCTTTGTTCAGCTACTCCAATCCTCTTCTTGGAAACTGGATCCTGTATCTCACAATTGGAGTCATAAAAATGAACTTGCATTTCAGATCATTAGTTAACTTCGATACTGATATCAAATTGAACTTAAATTTTGGGACAAACAATGCATGTACTAATTGAAATTGGGCAGTAAACTCTATGGTTATTGGTACCAGCTATATCTGTGATAGTTTGTGTTCCATCCGATAGGTTTATATGCATAGATTTGATGTGGTATAGGCTTTTAAATGTACTAATTAAATATGAGACATGGTCAGTGGCTCCTGAGTCAATGACCCAAGAGCAATGACTAAAAGTAGCTAATGACATGATGAATGCAATACCTTTGCTAGATGGTAGTGTGATGGTTTGATTATGACTTTGCTGTTGTGGTTTTTGCTTCTCTAGAAGTGCCAACAATGCTAACTTTTGATCTACAGAAAATGAGATCTTGGAGTTATGCTGAACTTCCTGAGGTGTATTGTTGACTTTTTTTTCATGCTCATCAGTAATTATATTATTGTTGATTATGCTTCCTCCATTTCCAATTCTTAAATGAGGTGGAAAACCATGTTTTCTATAACATGTGTCTTCAGTGTGACCAATTTTTCCACCAAAGATGCACTGCTTGTATCCTTGAGTTCGGCAGTCTCTTCCATAAGTGGTTCTACCACCTCTACCTCTGAAGTCTCTTCCCCCTTTCGTGTTTGAGCTTGCTTGGGGATTCATGGCATAATTCGACTTTGTGTCTGAGCTGGCCATCAAAGTTCTACATTCAAGTGATTCCACATTTTGTCGTTCTTGCTGCAGAAGCAATGAAAACACAGCATCAACATCGGGAACTGGCTTCATGAACATTACCTATGATCTTACAACAGCATATTGATCATTGAGACCTCTTAGCATCCTAACCACACACATCTTCTTTATGCTTTCTCACAACATCAAGGCCACAGTCACACTCTCCAATACAAGACTTACAAGCTGGCATAGGAGAAAAATTATCTAATTCCTCCTAAATCCCTTTTAATTTGTTTAAATACGCAGTGATGCTCAAGTCACCCTGTTTGGTTGCAAACAACTCTTCTTGCAATTCTGCAATTTTAAACAAGTCACCCTGACAATACCTGTGTTTCAGCGCATTCCAGATGTCAGTGGCATTGTTCATCTACATAATACTTTGCGCTATCAAAGATTCAACCAATACACAATATAGGTGTTGCACCTATCCCATGCCTCAAACAAAGAGTCTTCTTCTGCTGGTTTAGTAATGGAACTATTAACAAACTTTAATTTGTTCTTTGACTTCAATGCTCTCCACATAGCTCTCTCCCATGCATGGTAATTATTTGCACCAAGAATTACTGAAACTAAAGGCACTCCTGGACTTTCTCCAAGATGCAGAAAATAAGGACTCACCGGATCCATGATCGGATTCACGTTCGCACGGTTTGTAGCTGATTGTAGCTGATTGACCTGATTCAACAGGTTTGCAAGAACTTGAATGTCAATGTTCTGCGGAACTTGTTCTGCCATTTCTGGTTCAATTTCTCAATTTCTCAAAGAAAACCTTCAATTTTCAAGGGTCATCAAATTCTACTGACCAGATCCCGAGCTTCCTTGCTCAAGATCCTTGCACAGTTGCACGATTCTTCAGATCGGGACTTTTCACACTCGATCTCGTGATCGGAGCCTCTACTTCAGTCCACACTCACCGCACCATGTTGAAACAGCCATGGATAAAGCAGAGCAACTCTCATCAACTCTGTCAAGTGAGTTCAAGTGTGAAGAGAAGAGAAAGGGAGGAAACGAAGCAAGAGAAGAGAGCAACAAGAAGAAGAAGGATAAACTAGCAGAGAAAGAGGAGAAGAAGAGAGAAGGAAGAATCTAATTTCATTTCTCACAAAATTGATCTAGAAGAATCTGAAATTCAACTAGCTGTAATAATAGATATATGTACAATTTCTAACTAATCTAACATAATTGACTTGCTGCACTGGTTGTCAGTTGTATAGCATACTAACAACCTAACTAATTTTAGTTACACTAACTAATCCTTTTTATTTGATACAGTTGCTGCATTATAAAGTCTTTATCATGTAACAAGTATTTTGTTAGATAATTTATCAAATTAATTTAATTTTTAACAAATATAAAATTAGCTTATATAATTTATAATTAGAATTGACCGTGTTTGATATAATAATATATTCTATATAAAAAAAGAAAAAAGATAAAATACAAATGTGAATTTTTTTTATATATTAGATTATGAGCGGTGAATTTTTTAAAGGTGACCTAAATTATGTGTTATATGTTGTTGTAGATTTTTATAAAATGTTATTGATATTTTGTCTTTTTATAATTAAAAGAATAATATTATATTTACAAAATAGATATTTTATACTACTTTATAATCATGATCAAATATTTTTACATTATACACTAAAATTATCCAATATGTAAAAATTTGAGTGTATAGATGGCGGTATTTAATGTAGCAGATATGGTGGAGGAAATTAAATAGAAGGTGGTGGACAACAATGTATGTATAACCTAGTTGTGGGTGATGCTATAGATAGAGTACTTGAAATAGCACTTAAATATTTTGGCCAAGATAGAAGCTAAGAATCTCTATTGGGGGAACCTATTTTGTCTTTGATTCCAAGTAGTTCATGTGAAATATTTTTATAAGGAGGCAATTTCATTATCATTCAGCACTTGCTTGTCTCTTACAATAGGGTTGAATCTCTTTTAAGTCTATAGTTCTGATTTGAAATGTTTTTCCCTTATGAACTTCAATTGCACCGTGAGAGTTGGTCTTGTAATCATAGACATCTCTAACAAAACCACCTTCATTAGTCTATTCTACAATAGACAAACTTCTTTATCACCATATTAACCATCCATGAGTAGTCGTTTTTTCACTCATTTTTTATTTTATTTATTTTTCACTAGCAAAACAGGATCTGTCTCCAAGTATATTTGAATATATCTATAATTTTTTTCTTAATTGAACTAAAAACCTAATTAGCTTATTAGTTTAATTCGGCTAAAAGAGAATAAAAATCTTCAAACAAGAATACTTTTTCTTTTATTCTTAAAATTCAACCCAAAACTCGTTAAAAGGCAAAAAGTATACTAATTAATGTACAAGTCAATAGGTAGATATCTATATTTAAACATGATTATTTATAATAATAATAATAGTAATGAAATAATGGTTACAAAAATAGAGATGTGAGAATTTAAAAGATTCAACTTTAAATATTTATAATTTAAAGTTTAAATAAAATAATTTTAAAAAATAAATTAATTATATATAATTTTTTTAATAATTTTATTTAATATTTAATTAAACTAATTAAACTCAGTTAAACTCTAATCAAATTCATAAATTATTAAATCAAAGATTTATGGATTTATTGACGGGTCTAGTTCTCGCAACCTTGATTTGAAGTGAATATATAAAGCAAAGCGCATTTATATTATTGAGAGTTGGTGTATTTGGGTCCTTATACAGCTGTATTGTGTGGCAATGAAGCAATTAGAGTGTGTAATATTGCCCACATTCTCTACCAATTTGCACATTGTGTGTCTGCAGTGCCCACACTTTTGAATTATGCAAAGATCCCCCACTTGTGTGCCTGCAACAATGTGTATGTCTCCTCCTAATACTGCCCTTTATAGTCGTACATTTCATACATTCACATCTTTGTTACCTGATGTGACACATTCATACACCTACCTCTGCTCTCCACGACCCACCATATAACAACTCTCTCTAATCTACTACGTATTCCATGCCACATTACCACTTTACCATACTCTTTCACATCCTACTAAATTAGTAAGGCTTTGTTAGGTAGATAATAATTTTTGTGAATAATATAAATAATAGATTTTAAAATTAGTTCAATAAAATAAAAATACATTATTTTTTTAAATTATTTATCTAAATTTTAATATTAAAATAACTATCTATACATCTAATAATTGAACATCTTATATATCCATTATTTATATTATTTAATAGGAAAAGTTTAGGGGACCCGTAGTTTTATTGAATTCTGGCCAGCATGTAACCAGCAGAGGAAGGTGAGTCATTGGATGAAATTTCACACCAATCTCACACCATCAAATCATCATTGATGACTAATTGATGGCTAACAATCACAAAAATTACTGGCCCTAACATTGTTCTATTTAATATTTTTATTATCTACATATACTTTTTTAATTAATAGTGCTACCCATATGTATAATACAACATAAGTACTTAAGTAGTGCCATAGAATTAACACAATTTATTATTTTTAGTCAACTATTAGTTAGTAATATTTTAAAATATTATATTTGGCTACTAAATTAAAGATGTTAGACTGTTAACTAAAAATATTAATCAATATGAATTAAAATTACTAATTTTAAAATTTTCTAATATATAATATCAATTCTATTACATGAACAATCTGTTTTATAATTAAATTAATTTAATAATTTATTAGCAAACAAAAACCATTAACATATTACAGTATTTCTTTTTTAATTATTAAAAAATAAAAAACATTTAAATTTTCAAATTTAAAAGAAGTTAACAAAAAATTTGAAATTTTGAAAATGTTTTTAAATGTTACAATTTCCTTGCAAGATATTTTAGTTACCTCTTTTGTATTTTTTTTCAAAAAAAAAATTGCATAAGCAAATAAAGGGAATTACTAAAATAACCTTTGGTTAACAAATCACTTGGCTTACAATATACATAAAATATTCTATAAACACAAAAATCAGCTATCTACCTATGTTTTATGTATGTATTTTATATTTTTTAATAAAATCATCAATTATAAAAATAATTAAATTTTTGTATAGCAATATAATCTAAATTTTTTTATCAATATAAAATATATATTTTTATGATGTAGTTAATTTATGATTATTTTTTATACACAAAAGAAAACATCATAAAATAATTGAATAGGCACCGAATATAGCTAAAGTGATATGTAATCAATTTTTTTCAACAGAAATAGAAATTACGTATTTAATCTTCTAATGTATAGTAGGCAAATATTTCATTAGGAAAAAGTAAGTAATTTTTCACAAACTATTTTAGTAATTCACTAAAATGTATATTATGAATTATGGCCTCTATCAAGAAATTGACCAACCATGTAAAGTAGGGTGTATGTTGCATGATGTCATTTGCCATTAAAACATAGTTAATTTAGATTGGTCTAATAGTTAATTCATTGATTCATTTAAATAAGTGTACAAAATTTGAATACATATAATAATTTATTGATTAATGACAAAATTTTAAATAATATTCAGATCCGTAATAAATTAAACCATATTCTGTAGGATAGAAGAATACCATGAAAAATAACAAAAAAAAATGCCATTTCTAGGTTATATTCGCGACCATTGAAGGATAGTTCGGTCATTTCAAACCCAACAGACACATGAACATGCCTGCTACAGTTATAGTAAAGAAAGAAAGGATGAAAAGATTTTAAAACTCTGTTTTATTTTTTTGCTTCATTGATTTCAAAGGCACTCTCTCCCTGTTAATGAAAACAAAGTGGCTCTGCTATTATGCTGTTCAAATCAATGCTTTGTTCTTGAAGGCCTCACATTGAAGAAGTAGATGAGAAAATGTGCATGATTGCTATAGTTGCATCCACATGAAAATAAAAAAATCATATCATATCCACTTATAAACACAAACCAGATTTTGATAGCTACTGGAATTTTTCTGCACCTCAACAAAGTAAAAAAGAAAAAGGGTTTTTGATATCTGTGCAAAAACACATTCATTTCACTGATCAAAATCCATCATTCTATCTGATCCAAAGTTCCAAATTCTTTGGTTTTGTTAACTGATAAATTATTATTATTTATTTTATTTATATATTTTAAAAGAATGTTTTCTGGTTTCAATGCCTTTTCCATCTGAATTTAATGACATCATTCACTGCAATTTATTCTCAAAGCACTAAGCTTTCTCAAACGGTGGCTCTTGTCCTTTCTAAACAAAGTTGATTGGGTTTCTATAAAAAAATAGGTAAGGATTAACTTGGATCTCACTCCAAAATCTGCATAGCATTCATCAAATTCATTCTTGATTTTTGTGCATTGGTGTTTAATTAGTTTGCTCTGAAATCAAAGTTGTTACATTTTGTTATGACTTGCTACTTATGCAAGTTGGAATCAAAGACAAAGCTCTGCAAATTGTTCATTCTTTATTGGACAAAGTATAATGTTATAGACTTATTAAAATTATCATCATCACTTTAATGCTAAGTCACTTCAACAATTGCTATAAGAAGAGGTTTTTATGGTGAAAATTTTTTCAGATGTAGAATGCCCATGTGGTATTTGATAAAAGGACTATGAAGAAGAGTTGGTTCAGCCTTGTGAAGAGGCTCTTCATATGGGACTCAAATTCCACACAAGACAAGGTAAAGTGCAATGCTTTCTGCTTTTTTATAATGTGTAGACCAACTGTTTGAGATTATGTGAGAGAAAACTTTGAATACAGAACAAGGAGAAGAGAAGGAGATGGGTATTTGGAAGGGTAAAGAAGAAGAGGTTGCCTTCAATTGCAGCCCCACCACCACCACCACCAACAACAACAACAACAGCAACACTTGTGAGTGAAGCAGAGGAAGAAGAGAGCAAGAAACATGCTTTAACAGTGGCCATTGCCTCAGCTGCTGCTGCTGCTGCTGCTGCTGAGGTTGTAAGGCTCACTGGGGTCCCACAATCTTCCCACAAACCTAAACATAATTCAGAAGAATCTGATGAAACTAGGGATGTTGCTTCTCATTCCATAAGCCAGTGCCAGAGGAATAATATCAAAGAATTTGCAGCCATCAAAATTCAAACTGCATTTAGGGGTTACTTGGTGAGTTTTTTCCCCCAAATTTCTTTTCTTTTGCTTGAGTCTGCTGAGATTTATTTGCAAAAATCTCTTACCTTTACTACTATTTTTCTCACTTATGGATTAATGTTGTTTTGAAGAAACAGCTCAATTAGTGCTAGTTTGTACCCAGAAAACTATTGATGGTCAAATTGACAGAAAAACTGAAGTTGAACTTAGAAGCTGAAACTTGTTAAGGAAATCAGCAACTACTAATTCACAAAATTTCTTTTAGCAATTGGTGATTTAAAAAGCTATAACTATTAGCATATGCAACTTTTTTTCCTTATAGTTTCCTAGAATTTCATCTAGCATAAGGTGTGGGATACAAGAAATAGTGAAGTTGGAAGGAAAGTAAATCAGAAATTAGTTACAGCAATTACCAATCAGACGAAGAAACCATGTAATGTTACTATTTTCTTATTCAGTCTGCATTGTGTTATATTATTCTATGACTGTTATTTCATTGCAGGCTAAGAAGGCTTTGAGAGCATTAAAGGGAATAGTAAAGCTTCAAGCCATAATTCGTGGCCGAGCAGTAAGGCGCCAAGCCATGAGTACTTTGAAGTGCTTGCAATCCATTGTGAGTATCCAGTCACAGGTCTGTGCAAGAAGACTCAAAATGGTTGAAGGAAGCTGGGATTATTGCACTGAAAATGAAGAGATGCATGATTCAAAAGACAAGATAATAAGGGTATGCACAAGATTTGTTACAATACATCATTCGTTTTCATATAATCATTGCAAAATGTAGAACTTTAAACATAGTTTTCATATTATTACAGATGGACTCAAACAGTGAAAGAAAGTGGAGTGACATCACCTTATTGAAGGAAGAGGTAGATGCCTCTTGCATAATCAAGAAAGAAGCAGTTCATAAGAGAGAAAGAATAAAAGAATACTCATTTAATCACAGAGTAAGTTCCTTCAAACCTTTTTTGCTTTGTTCTTTTTCGCTTTA
>NC_029774.3:9149657-9150786 GCF_000817695.3 Arachis duranensis | reverse complement strand
CCCTCTCCCCTTTCTTTTCAGAGGTCAGCAGAATCAGAAAGAAGTAAAGTGAATGGAAGATGGAGGTACTGGCTGGAACAATGGGTGGATACACAGCTTTCAAAGAGCAAAGAGCTTGAAGATTTAGACTCAGTTTACAGCTCAAATTCAAGAGGTGGTGAAGAATATTATGGAGGAAGACAACTTAAGCTGAGAAACATGCATAGACAACAAAGTCCATTTGAAGGTTTAGATTCTCCAATAGTTTCTTCAAGAAAAGCTTTTACTCATAGGAAGCAGTGTTCAGTGGGAGAAAACCAATCATTCTCAAGCTCTTCTCCGGCGACTCCGGCATACATGGCTGCAACAGAATCAGCAAGAGCAAAAGCAAGATCAACAAGCTCCCCAAGAGTAAGGACAGGTCATTTGGACAGTGATAGTAGCTATTCACCATGCAAGAAGAAGCTATCTGTTGTGTCTAATGTTAACAGTGAAGTGCTTAGTAATAATGGTAGAAATGGCAACAAGTTCGGTGGTTGTAATCAACAAAGGTCACCAAGCTTTAAGGGACTTCCATTGCCTATAAAATCAAGCAGGACTATCATAAAGGATCTCAGCATTAATTCAGATTGCTCACTGCCCAATTGGGATAATAGACAAAGTTCCTTTAAATGATGAAAGCTTTGCTTGAATTTAACATAGTTCCTTGTAACATGAGAGTGGAGTTTCAAGTGCCAAAAAAAAGAAAAGAAAAAGGAAAACTGCTGTGTGTGATGTATATGTGTTTGGATGTTATTTTGGTTGAGAATTGAACATTAATGAGACACAAAAAGTTGTGAATTTGTTCATTGATTAGATTATAAGTATAGTGTTGCAATTAGGTACTGGTATTCGGTAGTTAGAGACTGAAACTAAAATTTTACTTTAGAGACATAAAATTTAAATTTTTTAATATTTTCAAAAAGTGAAAATACAAAATATGAAGATTTTTTAGGAGAAAAACTGAAATTTTAATAAATTTTTTAATAATTAAGAATATTTTAATAAATATTTCTACCCTATTTCTTTTCCAGATACAATTTATTAGTTTTGGAAAATGGTTTAATTTTACATGATATTTTTTATTTTAAGATTAAGACCTGTATATAAT
>NC_029774.3:9148343-9149577 GCF_000817695.3 Arachis duranensis | reverse complement strand
AATAAATTTATCATGCGTCCTTAAAATATATGTTAGATAAATTATTATTATTATTATTATTATTATTATTATTATTATTATTATCTCTAATCTATTCCTGTATGCGAAATATGTGGGATCACAAGGCTACTCTCTATATTGCAAACTTGCAATGATATTATTTTACATGATTAAAAAGGGCATCGAATATTGATATTACATTTTTAACAACATATTCTTTATGTGGAGTACACAAGCTTCAAAATATTGCGACTATTCACTTAACAATTAACATTGGTCTTGCCAAGAAAAAGCTTTACAGACACGATACTAATGGAAACCATCTCTTTTGAAATTTGATAGTAAACCTTATATATCTATAATATAAGATAAAATTTATTATATTTGTCATTATCTTTTGTTATAATCTTTCATCTTTCATTATTATAACGATAATTAAGGTAGTTTTGTTTGTGTGTCTAATAATTAAGGTAGTTTAAGTAACAGTTTTTAGTCTTTAAATTCAATTTTCAATTTTATCCTTATATCTCTATTATATAAGATAAAATTTATTATATCTTTTGTTATAATCTTTCATCTTTCATTATTATAACGATAATTAAGGTAGTTTAAATAACAGTTTTTAGTCTTTAAATTAAATTTTATCCTTTTTTTCAATTTAAAAAACAAACACATTTATTTGTTTCCATTATCCCACTTTCCCGAATAAAGCCGCCAACTCTATCTCTCTCAGTCTCTCTCTCCTACTCTCATTCAATCTTTTTTAATTCACATTATTTTATTTATTATTTATAAACTTATTAAAATTAAATTTTAATAATAATAATAACAACAACAATAATGGTATAATTTATCTTAAAAAAAAAATTTTTTTAGGTGATTTTTTAAATAACTTTTTAAATAATAAAAATAGTTTGATATTTAAATATCTCATAAATTATTTTTAGAAAACAATTTAAAAAAAAATAAAATATATACATTTTTTAATTTGATTTGAGCCAAGTTGCTCCCAAACAGCATCGCAAGCACAAGTTCAAGAGAGGCAGAGGCAGTGCTTATTCTTTTCACAATCGCAATTCACAACCCTAACCCTAAAAACTAAAATCCATCTCATTTGAATCAGAATCAAAATCAAATTCAAAACATAAAGATCAGATCTTTCTCTCTCCGTTATCTTATGCTTGTCGATGCACCGTCGTGGAACTACAAAAGCTGATTTGGGGAGGAGGGTTTC
>NC_029774.3:9115439-9148321 GCF_000817695.3 Arachis duranensis | reverse complement strand
TGTCTTCAGTCACCGCCACTACTGCTCCTTCAGGGTCTACAAAAACCCTACTTTTTGATCTTCATCACACTTTCTTCATACCTACGCTCCCCTCCCTCTTTTCTTATACTTCTAATTTTCCATCCACCTTCAGCTTTTTAGGTCTGCAACTTCCGTCGTGTGATCAACATGAGTGATTCTAAGGTTTGTTTTCTTGTTTTAATCCTAAAGTTCAGGGTTTTGTGGGTCGTTGTTTGTGCTGGAAGATGAGCAAGTCTTGTGTGTTAACAAGAATTGGCAATTATTTTGTATGGTGTTATAAATTAATTCAACTATGCCAAAAGGATTGTTTTTTCTAACCATTGTTGGAGGGTGTTTGATTTTTGTTTAGTTTTACATAAAGAGGAGTGTTAAAGGGCTATTATAAATAATGTTGTTGGATTACTAGACTAAAGGAATTGAGTTTATGATTAAGCGATGGCCAAAAGTAATAAATTATTTCGAGAGATTCGTAGTTCGTTGTGGGTGTTGAAAGATGAGCAAGTCTTTGTGTTAACGAGAATTGGAAATTATTTTGTATGGTGTTATTAATTAATTCAACTATGCGAAAATGATTGTTTTTTCGAACAATTGTTGGAGGTTGTTTGATTTTTATTTAGTTTTAAATAAAGAGGAATGTTAAAGGGCTATTATAAAGAATGTTTTTGGATTACTAGACTAAAGGAATTGAGTGGATGGCTACCCATTGCTACTCAATGATTGTGATGAATATATAAATAAATAGATAATCATTGATGCATTAGTGTTAGAAATCTTGTTCAGTTGGAGAATACTAGGATTACGAACAATTTCATGTTTTAAGTTCCTTTTGTTCTTATCTTGCTGCATTGTCGGTTGTTGGGAGTCTTGTGCTTTTCGTTTTACTTTGTTCAAAGTGGCCTAAGTTTAAGTTGTTAATTTTGTTTCTCGAATTGTGCTTTCTTTACTTTGCAGGTATTTCTATTTGGGTCTTTTACAGAAGATGAAACCAGATCATTGTTGCAGAAGCAGTCTTCTACTCCAGTTAAAGATGAAAAGCCTGTAGAGAAGAGCCCGCTGCAATTTGGTTCTGTGAATGCTGTTAGTGCCAGATCAAGTAACCTCGGAAATTCATCAAAAGCACCAACCAGTTCTAATGTCTCCCATTCTCATAAGTGCAATGGAGTGAAAATTGTCGGTAATAGTTTACTTGGATCATCAGGTTCTATCAAGGAGAACAATGGAGTGAAAATTGTCGGTATTAGTTTACATGGATCATCAGATTCTTTCAAGGAGAATGGCAGCATTATCAATTGCCCTACTGTCTGTTCGAGTATCGATAGTGCAAACGAAGTTAAGGCGGATAGTGTGTCTTCTGTGCCATTGCTTGATGAGGATGGACCCATGAACAAGATTGCAAATTTGAGCCTGGATGCTTCTGAGGCTGGAAGCCTGAATAATGTATGGAAAAATGATGGTGGCCATAATGATTCTGTATCGAAATTATTTAATCAAGATTCCAAGAAGACACCTAATGGGCATATTGTGTCACAAGTTAAAGATTTACTGCCTCGGGGCCTAATAAATTCTGGAAATCTATGCTTTCTCAATGCAACTGTGCAGGCTCTCTTGTCCTGTTCTCCTTTTGTTCAACTTCTGCAAGACTTAAGAACCCGCAACATTCAGAAGGTTTGTTTGCTTGTTTTTCGCTACCTCATACTTCCATTGTAGTGATAATAGCATAACTGCGTGGCATTAGAATAAAAAAGATGCTGTTTGGTGTATAAATTCATTTACTGATATTATGCCATTGCACTAAGATTATCCTTGAACTAAGATAAAAATATTGTTGAGCTAATATTATTGCATGCTTACTACTATTCTAACTTGTAGGTTGGCTATCCCACATTGACGGCATTCACTGAATTTCTATCTCAATTTGATGTGCCAAGCTCAACCAAATTAAAGAAGAAAGATACAGATGCTTTGGAGACTGGAAGGCCATTCTGCCCAACTATGTTTGTAGATGTTCTAAAAAAGTTTTCTCCGGATTTGCCAAATGTCATGTCAGGAAGACCAAGGTTGGTGAGAATTCAAATATGCTTTTTATTCTTTTTGTTTGTTACTACCCTCTCCCTAAAGAAAAAGCCAAATTGAATCCTTCATAATCACTTCTTTAATCTTTCGTTGAAGTGAATTCTTTTCTAACAATCAATCATGTACTTGTATAGAATCAAACTATCAAAGTATCAAACCGTTTAAAACTGTAAACCCTATGCCAAAAGTACAGTTTCTCTCCTTGAAAATTTTGAGAAACTGTTACGGTTTATAATCTTCATGACAGTTAGAGGGACTTGTTTTCTAATTTATTTTTCCTAGAAAGGTGCATCAGCTAGATAACTGATGGATATACAATCCTTGGAAGTTTTGTTCCTCCCCTCAATCATCATCCACTTCCTCATTTCTACTTATGCTATCATAATTGATTTTGTAATATACACTTGCAAATTTATTATATATACTTGGTGAATATGTCTCTTCAGGCAGGAAGATGCTCAGGAATTTTTGAGCTTTGTAATGGATCAAATGCATGGTGAATTGTTGAAGCTTGAGGGACAGTCTTCAAGTCTTAATGGTAGCAAATCATCTCTAGTTTCTTCTGCTGAAGATGATGAATGGGAAACCGTTGGGCCGAAGAATAAATCTGCTGTAACAAGAACTCAGAGCTTTGTTCCATCAGAATTGAGTGGAATTTTCGGAGGACAACTCAGAAGTCTGGTGAGAGCTAAAGGTAAAGGGGAAAAAAAACTGTCTTGTCCATTGAGCTTATGTGGAACTTCATTTGGTCTTTCTTTTTTCATCATGCTTAATAGTGCATTGTTGAGATATTGAACTGTCACTTTCTTGTTCCTTCTGCCACAATCCTCACCATTTTTTTAGAATGTTAATTAATGCCATTACTAATTGAAAGATGATTCAGCTATAACCGTCATTTATCTGTCTGTTGTTCAGGGAATAGAGCTTCAGCCACTGTTCAACCATATCTCTTGCTCCAGCTTGACATTTATCCTGATGCTGTCCACACAATTGAGGATGCACTTCACCTGTTTTCTGCTCCAGAAACTGTTGAAGGCTACCGAACTACACTCACTGGAAAGGTATTCAACCTTTATGTCTTAATAATTATGCCTTTAGTACTTTAAAGAAGAAAGCATGGCATGGTATTTGGATTGGGAGAATATTAAATGCTTCAATTTTTAAATTATAATGCTTTCTATTTTAGTTTCATCACAATTTATGGCGCATGTTAACAAAATCCTAACTATTTTTAAATTTCTTTCAGCCTGGCGTTGTGACTGCAAGAAAATCTGTACACATTCAGACACTTCCGAAGATATTGATATTGCACCTGGTACGTTTCGGTTATGGAAGCCAAGGAAGCACTAAGCTACTTAAGCCTGTTCACTTCCCTCTAGAGCTGGTATTGGGTCGAGACTTGCTTGTTTCGCCATCTACTGAGGTATATTTAACTATCCCAGTCCCTTTGTTTTGAACATAAATTAGTTAATCGCCTTTGAAGATAACATATGGTTGTGCGCAGGGTCGAAGATATGAATTAGTTGCCACGATTACTCACCATGGAAGGGAGCCTTCAAAGGGGCACTACACTGCCGATGCCCTATATCCTAATGGTCAGTGGCTAAGATTTGATGATGCATCTGTTATTGCCATTGGAGCAAACAAGGTGCTGCATGATCAGGCATATGTCCTTTTCTACAAGCAGTTGTGAACCATGTACACATAACACATTGTGAAGGAGAACATGGGATGAGAACAATGATTGCTGTTCTATTTGTGACTAATGTATTGCATGGATAAGATTTGAGAGTGATTTTATTTTTGAGCTGGTTGGTTGGTGTCATCAGGGATCAGATTGCTTCTATGCTGCCATGAATGAAAGATTAATTGTTGTAATATTCTTTTTTTTTTCTTATTCTTACTAGAAAGTTTTGTAGTCCTAGTTTAGGACATGGGCACATGTATTTATAAAATACTACATATTGTAGTCTTGTAAGAAATTCTGCTTATTTTTATACAGTTTCATTTCATTTTGCTTTTGTGTTGAATAAAACGTTATATTAACATTGAATGCTTCACTATGAGACCCTTGATATCTGTCAAATGTATTAGTTGAAACCAAAACCTAATGTTCAAATGCTTAAGAGTATGGAAGCCAATTAAAATTGTTCAATCACGTCAAGGTTGCATGAACCACATTTTTAGCAATTATCAATAACAATGATAATGTATGTTATTATATTGATATGCTTTCTGGAGCGACCCTTCTTCCTTGCTTCTATGTTTGGTATTCTTCCACTTTGAAATTCTTGTGAATTTTCATTCTTAATGTGTTTTCTTTTCAACCACTTGACACGAAAATTTTATCATATTTTAACTGGAAAAAGTGCAGTATAACAAAGACTAGTCCAACTAACATTAAAAAATGTTACTTTTTCGGAATACCTTAACTGTTACTTTCAAATTTGGCCACACCACAATTACTTTCAACGCTCTTTCCTTTAATATATATTTTATTTTTTTATTGTTAACTTGTTGCCTCAAATGCTCACTGGATTTCTATAACATGTCTCTCAGACAAGTATGAATTCTTTTCTTCTCCTCTCAAAAAGAAAAAAGGTTGGTACAAATAGTAGGGTAGCATCTTTTTAATATATATCTTAAGAATAACAAGGGTGGTAGGAGAAAAACACAGCTCCTCATTTATGTAGTTTACATTAGACTTTTCCCACTTTGCAGTTTGGAAAATTCTAAGAGGTACCTAATCAAACTCGCTGTATCATACGCCGAAATAATTCAATGATATAGATCTGAATAATGAAAATAAGTCATTTTTTCGTAATTCAAATCTATACCATAGGATTATTTTGACGTATGATTTTTAACTACTAAGTTCATTATCGTGCATCTAAGACATTTCCTCGTTAATTTGACATTTATGGAATATTCTGCTTCTTAATGTGGTCCAATGCAGCATAGGAAATATTGCTTAAGGTTGCTGTATAGTGAATGGTGGCTTTATATAGAATTTAAAGCAATAACTTCCTTTATTTTAAGGCTTTCTGTGGTCCATGGAAAAACCAACATACATGGCTGCTTTCAGTTTCTTTTTACCAAATGGACGGTGGAAGAAGGAAAAGAATAGAAAAAAAAAAGTCATTCTAGAATTTAGATTTTTGACTCAATGGATTGAAGTCCGTAACTTCTGCAGAAGCAACCTTGCTAGAGTTGTTTTATTTCTAGGAACATCCGAACATGTTATAGTAATATAAGACCATTTCAAAAAGAAAACATGTTTGACTAATTTATTTGTTTACTTTTCAAATGAAGCTGGTTTGCAATTACCATTAGTTTTATATTTCTTCTTTGTTTTCACCCTTTAATTCGTGAGTTTATGATTTTGCCAGTTGAGTTTCACTCGAATTCTACGAGTTTAGTTAAATTCTTGAGTTTATGAAAGATTATTACAAATTTTACAATGATTTCTAAGATCAAGAAGTTACTTGTAAAACTGCTGATAATAGCAACCAAAATTTGAAGAAGCTCTTGAAGCTTGAAATATGAGTGAAGAACCTTAAAGAAGTAAGAAAGAGTTGGAACCTTATTGTCTTGTTGTGATCTTATTTGGCTCCAATCTTTTCTAAAATGCTAATACTCATGTAGTTGACATTTGTCTTTTGTCTACGCTGACAGAATAATAGAGATCTGATTGATTGAGTATTCTGATCTACATATCAGTGACTAAATAATATGTCAGAAAGAACAACATATTGTTAACATAGGAAAAGATTCCTTGACTTATAATGCAACAGAAATGTTTTGTCCTGAGAATCTCCCATACTTTCTCTTTGTTCCTTCATAGTTTTTTGGTTAGTTGTTTGTATTATCTGAAATACACTAATCTTTTTATTGCACCTAAGCTTAGCAATTATGCAGTTATTTTCTTATTGATAATTATTGTACTAGCCTAGCACTTTTTATTTAAAAAAATAAAAGTTCCATCAGCATTAAGCTACAAATGGTTGTATAAAATAATAAAAAAGGTATAAATGGAATTATGGAAACATAATCATGCAACCAACAAAAAGAACATAATTTATAATTCTCCCATTCATTGAATCCCTTGAAGGCATAGTTACAGTTGTTTTGTACAAATATAAAAATAAAATTCAGAAAAAGAACAAGAAAAATTGTATAATAACACCATTTTCTCTATGTCACCCTAGTGAGCAATAGATCAAGCCTCCTAAAACTTCACCTTAAATTATACAATCAACTTCAGTAAAAAAAATGAAATGAACTCCAAATCCAAATCCAAAACAAAAGAAAACAAAACAACAAATCAAAAATGAAAGCACAGCAGGCACTGTTAACAAAAAATAAGGGATCCTGTGCTTCATTTCTGAGCCTTCAAAATGTTCTTAACATGAAACAATAGACTTGTTATTATCCTTCTCTATTTCTTCAATATCATTGTTGTTATTATACTTAGGAACCCACCAAACTCTCACACTTCTATCAAGGCTTCCACTATAGAGCAAAAATCCTCCACCAATTCTATTAGAACATGAAGCTTGCAAACACTTCACTGGACCTGAACCACTGCATAAAAGCTCACCAATTAAGCACATGCATAAAACAGCCATTTCATGTGCCTTTGTCTCAGAAACAAGCTTCCAACAACTACTACTACTACTGCTACTACTCTCAGAACATTCCCACCCCATAACATAACCATCAGAACCACCTCCATAGACCCATTTCCCATCATCAGAAACAACCACAGAATTCAATGAAACATCTTTATGACCCTCCAAAACCCCTTTCAAACAATGTGAATTCTTGTTACTCTTCTTAAACTTCCCTCCTTCCCTTTCTCTTTCCATTCCCCAAGCTTTGATCTTTCCATCTGCAGAAGCAGAATACACAATCCCTCTTCTACATGCTACTAACCCATTGATTGCATCATCATGAGCCTTAATTGACTCCAAACACTTCAAATCCGAAAGGTTCCAAACCTTAAGGGTTTTATCCCATGACCCTGAATAGATCAAACCATTATGAACAGTTAAACATGAAATGCTATCAGCATGCTCAATCCACAGCCTCTTATGGTGCCTCCTTGTTTGGACATAGTTGCTTTGCTTCATGAACTTCCCCAAATAGTCCTTTGTTGTCGGAAGCGTGTCAACGAGCCTAAAAACATTCTCTGAACTCCTTGAAACCTTCCAAACTCTGATCCTACTATCTTGATGAGCAGTGAAAACCTTGTTTCCAATGGATACAAGGGCCTTAATCGATCCATCGCCTTGGCCGAATTTGGCGAAGAGGCGCAAATCCGGTTGCTGCCATACTATGATGTCTTTACCCTGTGATGCACTTAGTATGAATTCGCCACAAAGTGCTAAACATGAAACAGAACCAACATGGCCTGAAAGAACAGCTAGTGATCTATGACTATGAGAATTGGAACTTGGAGTTGGTGTGGATTGAATTGGTAGCTGAAACTTTACATCTTGAAGCTCGAAACGGTGAGAGGAGAAGGGACTTTCGTCGGTCTCACTGCTTCTATCGCTGCAGATACTGCTGCTGCTGATTGAACTTGAAGCTGCAGACAATGGTGGAGGAGCAGAAAGTGGTGTTTTTGAAGTAGGGGAATCCATTGGAGTAGCTGAACAAAGCTTGGTTATTGAAACAGGGGAATCGCTTGGAGTGGAAGAAAGCTTGCTGGTGGGATTAGAAAGTTTGGTTTTTGAGAAATGGGAATCGATAGGAACAGAAGAAAGATTAGTTTTTGAAAGAATGGAGAAGATGGGGTCTTGTGAAAGAGTTGAATCCATTGAAGTAGAAAGCTTGGTTTTTGGAACAGGGGAATTCAGGGGATTGGAGAGTTTCGGTTTAGGAAGAAAGGAATTCATTGGATTCTGTTGTGTGATTCACAAAAGAAGAAGAAGAAGAAGAAGAAGAAGAATGAGTTTTTCTGAGATGCCAAAAGAGAAAGAAGCTGAAAGAGAAACAGGGAGGGAGGGGTTACTTGTTGATATGGTTGAAAGAGGAAAAAGAACTAAAAAGGAGTAAAATAATGCAATGGAAGTGAGAGGAACAGAGAGTGAGAGAGAGGTGCAACGGCTACCTTGACAAATGACAAGAGCTGTTATTGCTTAATGCTTAATATTTTATAATTTACGTCATGTTTTTAGTAATAGGAAAGTATTATTTGCAAAACAGTTATGTTATATTATATGTATATAAATTTTTTTTATTAATTGTCACCAAAAAGTAATTATTAATTAATTATTGTGTATAAAAATATGTATTTAATATTTTATAATTTTTTATTGTTGTAAAATTTTATTTATTTATAATAAATTTAATTATTTTAATAATTAAAAATATATAAATTAATATATATAAGTATACATAATAATAATTTATATGACGGCTAATTTTAGAGTAAATAGAGGATATTTGATTTGTAATTTGGGGGACTGGATGAGGAGGGATTTGAAGGACCAATGTCTTACCCTTTTTGTGGTGTGTTATTGCATGTTTGAGCTGTTGAGCATTTTTGGGGGGTTTTATTTTTATTTTGACCAACTATACTCTGCCACGTGATCAAATTGGAAAAGGTCAAAAGGGGTGCCATTTCCCAATCAAGATCGGCTCTGGTTTTTTATAACGCCAGTATTTTTTTTATTGAATAATATTAGTCTATTAGGAGTCGCTAAAATTTATTATTTTTGTCTATTAATTAATTATTAATATTTAAAAGTATATTATTGGATTACTAAATTTATAGGCTAAAGAAATTAAGTTAATGATTAAGTAATATCCAAAAATAATAAATTCTAATAATTTTTTAATATTTTTTTAAAATTTATTAAAAATAAAATTTTAATTATTTTAAAAGTAGAATTTTAAATAATTAAAAATAGTGCCGTCAAATTAGGATTAGCGAAACATAACCACTTTGTCAATGTGAAGTCCCATCTCATCCTTTCTCATCATGTTGCCGGTATCTCGTGATGCTACTTCTATACCCTTCGTCGCAACTCTTTTGTGACTTGCATCGAACAAAAAAAATTCCAAATTTAAGAACAAAAAATTTAAAATTTAACAAAAGAAACATCTAACTTTAACAATAAAAACATTTTAAATTTTACAAAAGAAACATTTTAAGTATAACAAAAAAACATCCCCCAATTAGTTTAATAAAAAAAACATCCAAATTTTAACAAAAAAAAATATCTCACATTTACTTTTTCAGGATATTCCTTTTTTAATAGGCGATAAGAGAGTACTTTGGACAGTCTGACCGCACCACAAAACACACCACACACAGCGTTGCGAGTCGCAATGATGATGTTCGTCTGCAGGAGAAATGACAACGTGAAAAAGCACCTACGTAGGAGATTTAGGATGAACGGGACTCGCAGGTGAAACTCAAGATAGAGAAACCAACCGCACGCGCAGAAGAAGTTGCATGTAGATTGTGTCACGGCGAAGAGGATCACCAATGTCGCACAGCAAGGTCGACACCGTTTGCCGAGGAGGCGCAACGACGTGAGTGAAGCAGAAGAGAAAGATGACAATGTGAAACAGAGTGGGAGTAGAAGGAAAAGGTGGAGTGTACGGTTATTTTTTTATTTTCACGGTGAGAAATTGAATTAGGATTAGATTTTTTTTGGTCAGAAAATTAGAGTTAGATTTTTTTTAATGTGGAGTTAAGTTTGAGTAATATTATGGATTTTTTTTGTGTTATTGGATTTTTTATTGCGGTTCACATTATAGTTAATAGAGTTAACTGGTATTTTAGTTGATTTCCTAAATGTTTTCTATAATATATTGATGTATATAAAATTTAAAAAAATTGAAAATCTTTTTGTTTTTGTTTTGATTTTATGATCATTACTAGTTCAATTGTAATTGGAGATTTTTTGTTGATGATTTGTTCATTGTCTCCATGGTACTTTTATTTTCATGGGCATGGAACACCCCATTCTTTAATTTATCTTGTAACTTGATTAATTTGCTTGAATAAAAGATGAGGAGCGTGTTGTATAGTTACTAAGATGATTTGTTATTATTTGTTAGGTCACAAGAATCACGTCAATATTTACCAACTACACATATGTTCTTAGATTTAGAAATTTCATGTAAAAGGATCATGCAACATATATTTGAATAATGTTAGGACCACACATGCTGGCTCCTCTTTATTTAACCAAGATTAATAAACAAGTTACATTGACTCAAAGTGGACGGCTACAGGAATCACTTTTCTTAATTACAATAACAAATTAAAAAATTTAACATTTTTAACACTAATCCATCATTACAATGCCAATTAGTCTTCTAGATGGGAACATTGTGTTTCCCAAGGAATTGGAGAGAATTTACAAAGAAAACAATATCATCAAAGTAATCTTCATAATACGGTATATATTAATCACTGAAAAGTTAAAGTAAAGCCTTGTTTTATTATCTTAGATATGGTTATTGTTCATGTCATTAATTAATCAACAAATGTTAATCAATTAAACCTATAATTTGTTTGGATATATAAATTAATTACCACATTTATATATTGTTTTGGCCAATAAAGAAAATGATCCATTCATTTGTTTCAATGTATCTTTATTATATTTCTTCATTATTATTGAACTAATATTCTTTATCCTTACATGATTGGAAGCAAAATTATTTAAGTGTGATGTATTTGTAGATGGGTTTGGTGACCTATTTTAGTAATTTAGTTAAGAAGAATTAATTTGTACTAAGAATCGGACTTATTAGGTCTCCCAACATGAGTATATATATATATAATTAACAGATAGAATGAATGTAAATACTAGGGCCACTAGTCACCAAAAAAAAAATACTAGGGCCACTAAACAAATAATTTAGGTAGATCATTATGTAACTAATAATTTTTTTTAAATAAAAGGTTTAATAATAGAATAATTAAATGTGATTTGGATTATTAACACCCCATTTCACTAAGTTTATTGGAATCATCAATAATCAATTTAGATAAAAAAAAAAAAGAAAGTGACAAACAGCTGATCTGATTAAGATTTAGATTACGAATAATTATGAAGTAAAATATATCCCTGTAAGAGAGCAATTGAATTTGGACATTCTTCTTGAGAATTGGGATATCTATTTTTTTTAGCTACACAAATCTGAGGTTATTGCTATATGGCACACAACTAATGGTTTTAACTTATAGAAATCAGTTTAAATTTTGATGAACAATTGAGATTGGGCCACCTGGTGAAAGAGAAATATCATAGTGAACTTATTTTATTAAAAATGTTAGAAAAAGTTAGAGAAAGTGTATCATAGTTAATATGGTTTGGTGGAAAGCAAGTATGTATAATATTGTTATCTCACATGAATCACATCAACACAACAAACTTGACTTAATTATGTTTTCTTATTCCTATAAACTAATGAAGATTACATGTGAGAGATATATATAAAGAAATTAAAAGAAGAAGTGCAAATTTCTTTAGTGTACTCTTAATTATTCTTCATATATATAGATTAATAACAGTATTATAATATGTTCAACAGAAGTATTTATATAATATAGATTCATACGATTTTGAAACTAAAAAAAAACTTAAGCTGGTGAATAAAAATACATAAATCATTACATATTTTATATTTATGTAATATAATGAAATTTGTAAAGATGAATTGATGATTGTGTATAAAAGTATGAAATATGAATGAATTGAATGGAAAATAAGATGAATATGTAGATTTAACTTGTAAAAAAGAATTAGAAAGAAAGATCAAAATTGATATTAAGTGCCAAATTTCAGAGACTAGCTAACTAAAAGAGAAAAATCTGAACTTCTATACTCATTCAACTTATTATTAGTTCTACCAGGAAAAAAAAACTTACTCATTAGTCATATTACAATAGTTAAGGTAAAAAAGGAAGTAATTGTCTTTATTGATTTAACATATTTGATTAGATCATAATCCAACCGTTTTTAATTATCAATTTCATAAAAAAATAATTATAAATCAGTTTTAATCGATAGTTAATATAATTAAAAAATAGAATTTTAAATTTTAATTATTCCGTATTCAGAAAGAATGAGAGAAGGAGAGAGCGGAAGAGAGTGTTTGAGGGTGAAACACGGTGAAGAAGATGGCCATACCATCGAAAGAGATAAGGGAGAGCGTGTGGGAGGGTTTGCATCAGGTGTGAAGGAGAGATCAAGTAAGGGCGACCTTAGTTTTAGGGTGACTTCCAAGATTTCGTTCTGTGACAAGGTTATTGGTTCTACGGTAGCCACAGAGATAAACCGGACTGAAGCTCTAGATGAGGATTCCATGGCAGTGGTCACTGGAAAACAAGGAGATCCTATGTCTCCAAGAGTTTGCTTCTCCGAAGAGGCTAGGAACATCCTTTCTGAACCATAGAAGGAAGCAATTGTGATTAAAGTTCTTGGAAAAAACCTTAGTTACACGGCCATGTTTCACAAATTGAAAGCGGTATGGAGGATCACCGGTGGATATGAAATATTGGATGTGGATTTTGGGTACTTCCTCGTTAAATTTGATCGCATGGACACCGAATTTTAAACCTTGTGAGGACACTTTCGGGGAGACTATGGTTTAGATTAGAATATATGGTTTGAGCATATGGTACTATCAGGATAAAGCCATGATGATAATTGCTTCTGCTGTGGGAAGACCAGTCAAGGTGGATCTGGCTACTAAGTTGGCGGAGAAGGAAAATTTGCTCGGACTTGCGTGCAAATTAATCTTGGTTTGCCGGTGGTCCGGAGTGTGATTGTCGATGAGTTTGAATATAAGGTGGAGTATGAATGCTTACACCTTATTTGTGACAAGTGCAATTGTTTCGAGCATCCAGCAACTAATTGCATAATGACCCCAATAGAGTCGGAAAGGGTGGATCGAAAGGAAACATCAGTGACCGAGACGACGGCCCGGGTGGTGCAGCCACACAGGAAGCCTCAAAAGAAAAAATTTTTGAATTTGGATGCAATCCCAAAGAGTCAGTGATAGTTGCAGAAATTGGGGAGGAATTAGATGATACATTGTATATGAAGGAAGTGGGGTCCAGCATTTGAAAAATGAGGCTGGCTAGACCAAAGTCAACGGTAAAAAGAGAGAAAAATTGAGCCAATCAAACAAAGCCCAATAAACCTCTAAAGACAAAATGCCGGTGCGCTCAAATAAAAAATTGGACCAGAACCGTGACTTTGGGTTACGTATGAGAGGAGCCGAATCAGGGATGAAGACCAGGTCGGTTAGCGGATCTAAGGCACGCATGGCATCTTCCAAACAGCAAGGGGTAAAGGGCAAAGCTGTCTCCGTTGCGGTGCCGACATTCACTGCCATTATCAAAAACGGACACAAGAGGTTGCACCCTTCTTCTTTGCAGAATTCGCCGTCGACTCCAGACTGCCTTGGCGACACCAGCAAGCAGCATTCGGCGAATTGGAAGAGTTGTCAGTGGAGGGACACAGACAAACCGGGCAACAACCGGACAAGGACAAGCAAGTCTCAGGGGGATATGATGGTGGATCTTCATCATCTCGTTAGGGACTTCAGCTGAGGTTGGTCCTTTTTACAATACAATTATTTTATGGATTATTTAGATTTAAGCTTTCTATTTTGAAATATTAGAGGCGCCTCTAATAAATTCGCCCGGGTTCATAGTAAGAAGTTAGCGAATAAATTTCACCCTACTTTTTTCATTCTGTTTGAAACCCATATTGCTTTTGAGAGGATGAAATCTTTTTGGAATAATCTAGGTTACCAGGGTGTTGGTATTGTTGAGGCTAATGGTCATAGTGGGGGTATCTGGGTTCTATGTTCTAATTCAAATATTTCTATGAGAGTATTGGATGTAGTTGATTAATGTATCAGTTTTGAAATCACTATGGGCAATACATCTAGTTACTGCAGTGCGGTGTATGCTAATCCGCATATACATCGGCGTAAAGAACTGTGGGGTGACTTGACAAGGATTGCTAATATGATCCACGGACCTTGAATTGTGTTAGGGGACTTTAATGGTGTCATGTTGCAGAGTGAAGTTAGAGGGGGCAGTTTAGACTTGCCATAGCAGAACAATTTGTGAAAACATTGGAGGATTGTGGATTGTTTGATATAGGGGCTATTGGGAGAAGATTCACTTGGTACAGAAAGGTGAAAGGTGGAGTGCAGGTGGCTAAGAAGCTTGATAGAGCAGTCATCAACCAGGACTGGTGACTAATGTTTCCGGAGGCTTATACTGAGGTGCTGGTGCGCCTTCACTCTGATCATTGCCCATTGTTCACTAGGTGTAAGATGGCATAGAGAGCTACCAAGGGCCATCGTCCGTTCAGATTCCAGGCTGCATGGATGACTCATCCTCTTTTTAGGAATGTTGTTGATACAGCTTGGAATAGAGGAGCTCCGGATGTAGTAAAATGTTTGTTGGAGATTCAAAAAGATGCAACTAGCTTCAATAAAAAGGTTTTTGGCAATATTTTTGTTAAGAAAAGGGATTTGGAGAGGCTTTTGAATGACGTTCAGATTACTCTAGAGAGTCGGGAGGATCAACAGCTTAGGATCAAAGAGCAAGTTTTGCATAAGGAATTGAATGTTGTCCTTCTTCAAGAAGAGCTGTTGTGGTATCAAAAATCTAGAGAACAATGGGTGAGATGTGGAGACAGAAATACAAAATTTTTTCATTTGCAGACAGTTATCAGGAGAAAGAAAAATAAAATTCATGGGTTATTTTTGGAGGATGGGTCTTGGGCCACGGAGACTACGACTCTAGAAATGGCGGCAAATTCTTTCTTTCAAAAGCTCTTTTCTACAAGGGAGGATATTAACCTGGACGCCATGGGGCCTTTTCCTTGCCCGTCTCTTAGTACTGAGACTTGTCAAAAGTTAGTGGAACCAGTGATGTCTGAAGAGGTTAAAAGAGCCGTGATGATCATTAGTTCGTTTAAAGTCCTAGGGCCAGATGGATTTCAAGCAATTTTCTACAAAGAGTTCTGGGACTCTCTTAGCAACGATGTGTGTGGACTGGTCAAGCGAGCCTTTGAGGGTGAGCCAATTAATGCAACTATTTTCGATACTCTCATTGTTCTAATTCCTAAAGTGGAAGTTCCCTCTTCCTTACGGGAGTTTCGGCCTATTAGCTTATGTAATGTAATTTATAAAATTGTCACAAAGGTTCTAGTTAACATGTTCAAACCTTTCCTGTCAGAGATCATTGGTCCCTTGCAAGAAGGGTTCATTCTAGGAAGAGGAACTACAGAGAATATTATCATTGCTCAGGAGATCATGCACTTCATGAGGAACACCAAGTCTCGAAAAGGGACCATGGCATTCAAGATTGATTTGAAAAAAGCTTATGGCAGGGTAGACTGGCATTTTTTGGAAGCTACTTTGGTCCGGTTTGGGTTTCGAAAGGCTACCATTAATCTTATATTGAATTGTGTGACTTCCTCTTCGTTGGCAGTTTTGTGGAATGGGAACAGGCTCCAAAATTTCAATTCGAAGAGAGGGTTGAGGCAAGGAGATCCTATGTCTCCTTATCTATTTGTACTCTATATAAAAATGCTTGCCTGCTTTATCTCTCATAGAGTTTCCCAAGGATTGTGGAACCCAGTTGCGGTTTCTAGGAACGGACCACGACTCTCTCATTTGATGTTTGCAGATGATCTTTTGCTTTTCTGTAAGGCATCAAAAGCTCAAGTAATAGAGGTCATGCATTGTTTGGACTTATTTTCTAGAGCGTCAGGTTTAAAGGTAAATCTTCATAAGTCAAAGGCCCAGTGTTCCAAGAGGGTGTCAAAGAGGAGAAAAGAGGTTCTCTCAACGGTCTCTAACATCCGGTTCTGCAATGATTTGGATAAAAACCTGGGAATTAACATCGATAATGCCAGAGCTTTCAGGAAGACGGCTCAGGAGGTTATTGAAAAAATTTCGAGGAAGCTCTCCATTTGGAAAGGACGCCTACTGAATAAGGCAGGGAGGCTTTGTCTTGTTAAATTGGTTATGGCCTCTATCCCAGTTTATGAAATGCAAATTTTTCTTCTCCCGAAGTATGCATGTAATAAAATTGATTCTTTGATGAGACAGTTCTTGTGGAAAGGCCAAGCAACTGGAAAAGGGCTGCCTTTGGTCAGGTGGGAGGTCGTCATAACTCCTAAAAAGGCAGGAGGATTGGGTATTAGGGATACTTCCTGTGTTAACGTGGCGCTTCTGAAAAAGTTGGTATGGGACTGTCTAAATAATAGTGAGAAGTTATGGGTGCAGGTTCTGAAGCATAAATATCTCAGGAATCAATCTGGTATGAACGGAAACAGTAGAAATTCTTCATCGGCTACCTGGAAGAACATTGTTAGTGCCTATGAGCATCTCAAGGAAGGGCTTCATTGGAATATTGGAGATGTCCACAAATCAGTTTGGTATGATGAGTGGACTCCTTTTGGTAAGCTTTGCAACCTTGTTCCTTATGTACATATTTCTGAATCAGATTTCATGGTGGCTGACTTGTGGAAATGGGTGTCTTGGGAGGTTGATAGTCTTACCACGCCTATTCCGCATGAGATTAAGCAGTTTATTTGTGGTTTGAGATATCCTAGTTCGACTGAGTTGGAGCCACAGTGGGAGTGGTGGCCTGCAGCAACAAAAAAGTATAGTGCAAGGGAGGGTTACAGATGGTTATTAAAGAAAACATTAAATTGGAATGCCAATAGTAATTGGAACTAGTTGTGGAACACAAACATTCCAGAGAAGTTCAAATTTACTATGTGGCTTGGCTTACATGATGCTCTACCAACGAGACCTTTCGATTCAAGCGACATTTAGCTTCTTCAGATATGTGTAAGAGATGTAACAAGGCACAGAAGACTATGGAGCATTGCCTTAGAGACTGTGAACGATCAAAGGCAATTTGGTATATGTTGGATCCTAGTATCCTGGACTCGACGGCTGGTACTGCTCTTGAAGAGTGGTTTCGGAAGGCCTTGGCTAACAATGAGACGTCCTTTGGTGCAGGGCTTTAGTGGGTATGGAGACATAGGTGCAATGACATATTCAATACTGACAATCCTTGGACAGACCATAAGGTTGTTGCCTTGGCCAGAATTACTGCCAATGACTTATAGGTTTACAGGAATCGAAACAATGCCTTTAGGTCTCTCCGAAATTGCCTGTGTTGGGAACCACCGGTAGACAATAGTTTTAAAGTTAATTGTGATGCAAGCTTGTATATGGATTCAAATTTAGTGGGATTTGAGTGTATTATTAGAGATTCTAAGGGATATTGGATCTCGGGCTGCTCTGGAAGCATTCCCCCTTGGTCTATAATCAAATGTGAATTATTTGCTGCTTGGAGGGGGCTGGTTTTAGTTTGGGATTGCGGTTTGGGGGATATTATATGTGAAACGAATTGCCTTGACATTCTGCCCATCATGCATGAGTTTACAAGTGGGTATTCATCTGAAGTAACAGATTTGGTTAACAAGATTCAGGAGCTTTTGTCTCGTCCTTGGCTTGTTCACGTTGAATGGGTGTCCCGAGAAGCAAATAGAGCTGCGGATTGGATGGCTAAATATGGTGGCAAAAGTAACTCTAATCATGTTATTTGGTCTGAGCCTTGTGTTGATCTCCAACAAATCGTCCGCTCATATTTAGGATAGTTTTTGCTTTGTTTCTTTCCTTGTTTAGACACAAAAAAAAATCGATAGCTAATTACATATTACTACAATAGTTAAATCCAATTATACTAATTCTACAGATTTTTCCTTCAAAATCCCAACTATACATCATACTTTACAATCTATAACACACTAAATCTTCCTAAAAACTTGGGTTATTTTCAGGGATGATATATAATGGATAGGATAGGGTAAGATTTTGAAGCCAATCCTAATCCTATTTGTGAGTTGAGATTTTTATATAAACTCAATTTTATCCTATTTGCGGGTTAAGAATATTCAAACCATAATCCTATTCATTCTTAACCTGCGGATATCCGACCTTATCCGCGGATTATAAAAAATATATAACATTATTATATAACTTGATGATAATTTAAGATAGAACTGATTTTTATGTAAAAAAATATTAAATTATCAATTAATGTTCTTCTTTGAGAACCCTACCATATCCTATCTATTGCAAATCGGGTTGGCAATCCTACCCAACCAGATGGAATCAAATTAAGTACCCGCAGATAAAGTGTATATTGGCACTCCTAATTACTTTTTATTTAAAAGCTTATTGAAAGAACAAGTTTAATTATGTTCAACAAAATATTAGTTTCTTTTCTTTTGACATAGGTATTTATCAAAGTAATTTTTTTCAAGGGATTTTAATGGAGCTAAGCCTCAACCCTTTGAGACAAGCATTTCGTTGGTCCTTCAATATCGCAAATTAAAAATTTATAATGAAAGATATCATATAATTAAGATTTATGAATTGTATTTAGGGAATAATCAAATAATATTATATATTATCTTAAGAAACAAGAAAATAGGTACATAATTAAAAAACAAAAATGTACGTGAAGAATATGAAAATTCCTTTGTTTTTGGAACAGCCTCCGAAGATTATGCCGACACGTCGGTGAAGCATACATCAAGCAAAACATTTTATTTTGCAATGTTTTCTTGTTTTTTTTTTTCTTTTACATGCATGTCAACCCCATTTTGCAATGTTAGATCGTTAACGCTATCTTAGCTTTATTTTTTTATTTTTTTTTTATTTTTTGAAAGGATATCTTAGCTTTATGTTTAGTGTAGGGTTTTTCTGTAATTTCGTTAAAACACATATCAACAACATGTACATGTATTTCTTATCAAAATTATTTGGAAAGAAATAAGATCGGTGACACATGCATGCGTTTGTTGATAAATTATTTATTATATATTTCTATGACTTGTACATGCAATAAAGCTTTTTACTTTCTAGTCTCTATCTGGTGTTTGTGACTTGAAAGAAACTCCAATAGCAACCTTCTACATTGACTTATCTCAAACATATATTAGTATTCTATATTTATTATTTATAGTTTCAGTTTATTAGATAAATAAATTAATTTTAAAATTTTATTAAATAAAAAATTGTACAGTTCAAATTATATCATGATTTTAATTTATCTTTTAAATTTTAAGTAAAATTTCAATTTTAAAAAAAGAGACGATAAATTGACACTTCTCTATCATATTAGTTACATTTTTTTGTCATGATTAATTTTTTTTTTTTAACTTAGGTCGTGATTTTATTTTTTGGTCATATACACACTCATGCTTGCCACTCATACAATGCCTCTGTCATGACTTGGATTATGGATTTTTTCTTTTTTTATTGTTAGATAATCTGAAATTTTTAAGCAATGTGAGCTATTGTAGTTGGGCTTCAACAATTTTTTTTGCACATGGGCTTTAACAAAACGTTTTTGGACATAGGCTACTACATGGTTCTGTAGAAGATTAAGGCGCGGAGGCCCAAAGAGAATAAAAGGCCCAATTATTGGAGAAATGATGATGTCATCAAAATAAGAATTGGTAGCAGATTAGCAGCTGAGGTTTAGTTGAAGTGGCAAAACCTTGTGCGTCGCAAGTCTTAATAAGTTGCATCCGGATTCGAAATTTTAATGCTTAAAATTAAAATTATCCAATCATTAATAGAAATTTTAATATTTTTATTTTAATAAACAAATAAATAATAATTACAATAAAATTTAGTTTTATATAATTATTATAAAACTGTTTTCAATTTATAATTTTAACGTACGTTCTTAAATATGTTAGTTAAACTCCCAATTTCATAACATTTTAGTAGAATTTCACTACTACACTAACTAAACAAAAAAATAATCAATTACTAATATTATCATATAAAAGATAGAAATATGTGTTTTGTGAAACTTATAACACCCTAACACAATTTACGTGAATAAGGGTTTCAGGTTTCAAAATATAAGTTCTAATACCTTCTATGATATTTGCATAATTAAATTTGCTTTACTAAATCACGTAATTTAGATTTTTTTATTTATTTAGGAAAAAAAAAACAAAGACTAGGTTTTAACCGTAAAGGATTTGATCTATTTTTGTTAAAGTAAAAATTGGTGACGACTTTACTAAATATATTTTTTTAAATTACTTTCGTCCTTACATTGTCGATGTAATATCTTCGGACACAATGTGACAAGGGCAAGCGTACGCGTCTGAAAAGTTTTAAAGAGGTTATGAAAAGTTCTAAGAACTCGTAGCAGAACCTACTTTTCTTTAATTTTTTGATTATGAAAAGTCATAATTTATGTATTTGATATTATTTTAAAATTTTTTTTTAACTTTTTAAAAAATTAATTTTATAGCTTATTATTATTATTTTTATAGTTAATTATAACAAGTTTTTGACCTCAATAAAGGAGAAGAAAATTCTAATAGGAATAAAAATAAAAAATAAAAAATAGTAATAAAATATACATTGATACACATTTTATATTTATTTTTTATTTTCACCTACCATATCATACACAATAATATTAGTGATTAGGTTAGTAAAATCAATATTTAATATTGAAAAGTATTTGTTATCATCGTTATTTTAATATTTATTCTCTTTTGTAAAAAAAAAAATTATCTTTTGAGTTATTTATCCAAATGCTACAACTTTAAAATAAGTACTTTTATAACTAAAAATCCAAACACAAAATAACTTATTTATAAGTTGCTATTAATAAAAGTACTTCTATTTTAAATTTTTTTTTCAAAAGAATTTATTTAAATTATTTATCCAAACTGAACCTAAATTCTAAAATGCTTATAACCTTATTGAATGATGAAACGCGATAATTCAGATTGTTATTTTTATAAATAATAAATATTTATTGCATTGTTACCGAACGAGAATATTACCAGGATATTATTGTAAAAATATTCTTTTGATATGGTTCGTTGGCTTATCACAATTCTTGTTGACTCCTTTTTTATTTTATTTTATTTTGTTTACAGTTATTGTTGGCCCTTTAGTGGTCCTGTTGCTTAGGCTTTTTTTTTTTAAGTGAAATTTCAGGCTGAGGTAGTAGCATAAATGCATAATCTATATTTTTTATCTTAAATAATATGAGCTTATTATTTGGTAGGTTATATATAACAACGCATCACTTGATACCTTATGCTTATAGAATAAGGTTAATTTGATTAAGTAGCAGCTTAAAGAAAAATAGCGAAGTGTAAAACAAAGAGCTGGCCAGACAACTAAAGTTAGAGCTTAATTAATATGTGCTCTTTAAGGCGTTATTATTAATAAAAAATTTGAACTTTTTATTTTAATAAAGATTTATTATTATTTAATTAATTTAAATACCCACTTTTAGGTATCAATTGTTTAAAAAATTAGAAAAATTATTTATTTCTTATTTTCTCTCTATTCTAAAGACTGAATAAAGAATAATATTAAAAAATATTTAATTACACTGTTTTAATAAATATACAATTAAATAAATTGAAAATTTAACTTTTGTTACTCCTATCTAATAATTTTGAATACTAAATTATTATGGGACCCTGAAAGAACGAAGTTTCTTAGCCATTACCATAGATTATGAAGAAGTTATAACTCCAAAGAAACTGCTTAGAACTAAGAAGAATATTAATTGTTGCCATGCAAATAGCCCAATACACTAACATTGCAACTGCCATCATTTGGCATTTTTCAGTGTGAAACAACGAACTTTACACATCAAATGACGAATCCTTAGAACATTTTTGTCTTTTTGAGCCACTTCCGAGGGTTTTCTTAGCAATGTTCAATCTTAAACACTAAGGCAAAATCAAAGCCCGTTCGGACATGCATGTTTTTATCTATGAATATCAATTTGTCGCCAGCCTCAATTTTGTCTAATAATAATAGTCCATATATAAAGACAATTAGAAAAATAATATAATCGATTCTTGTATATCTTTTTTGTTTTTTTTTTTTATAAATTCGAACCTGTAACTTCTTAATTGAGTAGGGAGAGACTATGCCATTTGAGCTATTACTCATTGGCTTGTATATCTTTTTTAATTGCTATATGATCATTCATTCATATCTCAATATATATTGATGAAAACATTTCATTTTAATCTTGGATGAAAAAATAGTAGATAAACAAGTAATTTTTGTAATTAATTACAACAATTTTTTTTCCTTTATGTCTTTCTTTTTTTTGGTTTTCAATTCAATTTTTTTGTTATCAATCTTTATGTTAAAATATAATTAACATCAATTAGGATGAATTAATATTTTTTAGTATATCTGAATATTTATTATAGAATATTATATCTTTATTATTACAATTCTCTTAACACCTATAAAGAAAAGAAAGGAAAGAAATTGAGTAAATTTTTATTTTCCTTAGATGTGTTTGGATAAAAAAATAAGAAGAAAAGAAATGTTATAAAAAGACAATTTTATCCTTATATTATAAAATATATTGAAAAAAATAAAAGGATAATATTGAAAAATAGAGAGAGAATTAGTTTTCTCTCCATGTTCTTTCCATTGTTGGAAGGATCCATTCATTTTTCTTCCTCTTCCATTTCACTCCTCAACTAAACAAAGGAAAATAACTATTTTCCTTCCAATTTCTTTCCCTTCTTTTTTTTTTCTCCTATTTTCACCTCAAACAAACACACCCTTATCCTTTCTAACATGATATCAGAGCTATGGTATCTTCCGTAAAGAGGATAAGTTGATTTTAAATCACCATACTTTCCTTCCGTGCCATTTTTGCTCCTTCTCTTTTGTCAATGCTTTTTTTTTGGCAGTTCGCCATTTTTTCAGTAATTTTTCGGCCACTCTTGCGGTAGTTCTGTCTGCGTTCCCGTTCGACAGTTACGTCTGCTTTTCCGTCCGGCAGTTTCGTCTACTTTTCTGTCCTGCAATTCTGTCTGCTTTTCCATCCGACAGTTTCGTTTGTGTTACCATTTGCGTTCTCTTCTGGCAGTTCCGTCTGCGCTTCCTTCAGACAGCTGCAGTTTCATCTGCGCTTCCTTCAGCGGCAGTTTCGTCTGCACCCATGGCAGTTCCATCTGCGCTTCTTTCCGACAGCGGCAGTTTTGTCTGCGCTTTCTTCGGGCAGTTTCGTCTACATCCGTTCTATTAGTTTATGCATTTTTTTATTTCATTGTTTTAAATATATTTCAAACTCAAGTTGTCACTTGAGTTTGAGGGGGATGCTAGAATATAATTAAGATTAATTAGGATCAATTAGAATTTTTTAGTATATCTGAATATTTATTATAGAGTATTATGTCTTTATTATTACGATTCTCTTAACACCTATAAATACTTTTCTATTATTCTAAACAACTTGAATATACTCAATAATATATCATCTTTTCTTCAGTTTAGTCTCTTATTTCTAACACTTTAAACTATTGGACTAATTTTGTTAAACTTAATTACAAAAATAACTTGGTCATGTAGCATCATCATCATTTAGATAAATACTTTGTAATTATTGTTTAAAAATATTTCATGCACAATTACTAATCAAGTATCATAAATTTGTATAGAGTAAACCACCAATTTCGTACCCAAATTATTAAAACACTAACAAAAATAACTCCTACTTTTATTAATGACAAAATTTTTTTCAAAATATTTTAAAATACAATAAAAATATCTAACATTAAATTTATATTCTTAAAAATATTTTTGGTTATTTTTGTCTCATTATTTAATATTTTAAAAATATTTTTATTCTATTACTCACCCTTCAAAATACATCACAAAAAAAAATATTCACATTCTTAAAAGACATGTTTTATTCTCCTTTTTCAGTAATGTGGATTTTTTTTTGAAAAAATAAGAGAATAAAAGAAAGATAAGATTTTTGTATTTTAACTTCACACATAAAAAAGAAATTTTGTACATAATTACAAGATGTTAACTAAGACTATAATATTCTAAGAGCAGCTCCAATGCTGAAAAATAGAGTTTCTCTTCTCACATATAGGGATTCAATTGCCGATAGAGCGAAGAGAAAAGGAAAACTCTTCACGTGGATTAAGGTTGAGAGTCCCTCTAAAGAGGGACTTACAGTAGCCAATAAAATCATGTATTTATTTTTATTTGTAAAATTTAAAATACTAACCAAATTTAAGTTATCTATTTTAATATTTTATAATATTGAATTATTTTAAATCATAAATTTAAATAATATTATTATAAAAAATAATAATCAAATTAATTTTAAATATTTAATTAATTATTAAGTGTTAAAATTAGTTTCTTTTAATGGAGAAGAAAGATACATTTTGAGTTCTTATTTATTATTTATGACGCAAAAATTGATGTAAAATTACTTTTTATGACAAATGAACCTATTTTCTTCAAGATTTTATACCATTATTACTCTGTCTACGTCTTGATGGATGATGATTAATCAATCATGTAGGGATATCCAATTTCCACAAATCGCAAATCTCATATTCCTATGTGGCATAAGGACAAGAATTAAAGTGTAACAAAATCAACCTCTTCCGTTGTCCATTATCCCTACCTAGGAAAATCCTTCCATTTTAGAGCTCCAATTTCGATGGACTTCAATTTTTTTTTTCTATAAAGTCCTAATGCGGCACAACTGTTATCTGTTACGCTTTGCACTTGTGATTTAGTTACTGTGTGAGAGGCTTTTAAGCGTTTTTGGCCTTTGCCAAGAACGCTTCAAATTGTCACAATTTGGTGCTGCTGTCAGAAAATTTTCTCTGCCAAATACTACCCTTGCCTTATGGACTCAGGTATGTATATTACTTTGATCGGAATATTAAATATCTAAGTACGATGCGAATAATTATATTTCTAATACGTCTCTTTATTTTCAAATATTTTAAGGTGAAAACTCAAGTGCAGTAGACTTTATGTAAAGTTGATAATTGAGCGTGGTTAGATGATTTGATTGATTTGACTAAACTCTCAGCTATTAACTTCACGTTAAGTCGACTGCACCTAAATTTTCAGCATATTTTAATTCGAAATCTAGATCTTTTGACCAATAGAAGTTCTGATTAAATCAATAAAACTACTTTTCTTAAAAATTTAAACCGATAGAAAAAAAGTATATAAATGATTATATCTCTAACACGAATTACTTGAGTGTGCATGACAATGAAACTCTTTTTATTTGGTATCTGCTAATTTAGTTTGTTGTGAACTGGAAAATAGGTTCACCATACCAATGGATAAGGGAGCTGAGATTTGAAGACAGCAACACCTTAAATCCATTTGATCTTCTTTACGAATGTGCCAAATTTGTTGCATCAGGAAGCATAAAAAATGCAGACATAGCACTTGAATACATCTCTCACCAGTTGTCTCCGGACGGCGCAGCAGCGCAGCGCACGGTGACTTATTTCAGCGAAGCTCTGGCTTCCAAGATAGTCAAGAATCTTCCAGGAGTAGACAAAGCTCTAAACTCCTCAAAGAGATTAACTGCTCCTGAAGAAATCCTTGTCCAGAACTACTTCTATGAGTTGTTTCCTTTTCTGAAATGTGCTTACTTGACTGCAAATCAAGTCATAGTTAAAGCGATGGAAGGCGAAAAAATTGTCCATATAATTGATCTGCATTGTGCAGAGCCGGTTCAATGGATTAACCTCTTGATGACATTGAATGAGCGTCCTGAAGGACCTCCTCATTTGAGGATCACAAGCATTCATGATAAGAAAGAGGTTTTAGATCAGATGAATGCTAGTTTGACAAGAGAAGCAGAGAAATTGGATTTTCCTTTGCAGTTCAATCCTATAGTTAGCACTTTAGAAGACCTTGACATTGATAGTTTGCCGGTTCGCACAGGCGAGGCGCTTGCAATTTGTTCTGTCTTGCAGCTGCATCGCCTTCTAGCCACAGATGATGAAGTTCTAGGGAGGAATTCCCCGGCTGCAACGATGAATCTGCATAGAGCAGTGCATATGAACCGAAGAACTTTCGCAGAGTGGCTCGAAAGAGATATGATGAATTCATATATTTCAAGTCCTATCTCTGCTTTGTCACCTCCTCCTCTGTATCCTTCACCTAAGATGGAGGCATTTTTAAGAGATCTTCGCAAACTGCAGCCAAAATTAATGGTGATAACTGAGCAAGAGACTAATCTTAATGGATGCAGTCTTGTGGAGAGAGTTGAGAAAGCTTTATACTTCTACAGTGCCTTGTTTGATTGCTTGGATTCGACCGTGCGAAGAACTTCCTTGGAGAGGAAGAAAGTTGAGAGTTTGCTGCTTGGAGAGCAGATAAAGAACATCATTGCATCTGAGGGGTTTGAGAGAAAGGAGAGGTATGAGAAGCTTGAGAATTGGATTCGGCGGCTCGATCTGGCCGGTTTTGTGAGGCTGCCTTTGAGAGACAATGATAACTTGCATGCTAAGGAGGTTTTGCACAACTATGGACACAAATATATGATTAGAGAAGGCCATGGTTGCTTACTTGTTTGTTGGGGTGATAGACCCCTTTTCTCCATTTCAGCATGGAGTTTTAGAGGATTAAATCTTTCTTTATAAGATGGAATCAACACCATATCTCCTTATATATGTATATCATTGTTCATTTGTTATTTATTCCAACTATTAATTACTCTTCTTATTATTAGATTACTTGTAACTGTAAATGGATGTGGGATAGTTTAGTGCAGCACCTAAAATTTCTCTTGCAACATATCTAGGATTGTTATTTTTTTTTATTTATTATTTCAAATGGAAACATGTACATCTATTTCTATTTCTATTAGTATTTGACTATTTGTTTGCTGTATTGGAATTTGAAGTGTGAAAAATTAAGTCTCACATTAGTTAAACTTAGTCTAAGTGAAGAGTATATATTGAATGAGTAGACATAGTTTCCATGTAAAGTGGATTCATAGAACATTTTCCTTGTTCTTCTGTCTTCAATTATAATTAGAAATTTGAGGTTTTTCCCATTGATTCTTTCATAATCTTACAAATCTCTGTATAAAACTTGCATTGGGGCATAAAACTATGCAGATCCGATCCATAATTCACCATTCTTTCTTAAGGAATAGAATTGCTTATGTTAAGGGAAATAAACATAATCAAAGACCAAATGAATAAAAAGAAATTATCATTAATATGAATCTCCATCCACATTTGAACACATTTGAACAAGTGATAACAGTATTCTGAATATATTCAGAAAACTTTATATGAGAGAATTTTCACATGCACTATATACTAAGAATAAAAAAAAAAAAACATTTGTTCTGCAATTGACTCAGACTATTCTTTGATTTTCACTACTCATACTATCTCTGTGTGTGTGTCTACACTTCTCAACCTATATTAGTCTTTCCTTTCATTTTATGTATATATGAATTTTTCAGTGAGCTTTCACTTGGTAATATGGAAACTGTCCTTAACTTCTTTCGTATCCGCGGTCACAAGCTGCAGAGAGTATAGTAGATGACAATCAACATAATTGTATCCAAGTATAAATAAATGTTTATTGAACATAGTTATTATCGTATTTTGAGTTGACATAACACTCATTTGCCTTTGGATAGGGAGTGAGTTCCATATTCGTGGAATTCGCACTTAATCCAAAGGCAAATGATAGAATAACAACACAGAATACGATGTTAACTATGTTAAAATTAACAGTGTAATAAATTCTAACCTCTAAGCTCAAATCATTCCTAGTAGCATGTGCTCTCAAATAACCAAATTCAGAAATCCTTATCAGACTCCAGTTATCCACCTATAAATACACAATTAAAAATATGTTATGTATATATGAATTAATGAATGTTGTTCATAGTGTGATGAAGATATCATTACTTACACTGCTTGGAAATTGGTCTAAGATGAAGCCAGCATTGCCAACAACAACATGCACAGGAGCACTGTAATTTTTATGATCATATGTATCAACTCCTTTTGAATCCTTTTTGGGCATGGCTTTACATTGGTTTTGATATACAGAACAAGTTCTCTCATAATTATGCACATGCCCAAAAAGAACCAAATCAACCTGGTTCAATTCAATCCAAGAATGAATATATAAAGTGAACAAAAAATTTAAGGGTCTATATAGTCTATGGAACTTGATTTACTAACTACTAACCTTATTGGCTAATAACAATGGCTCCACAGCTGCAACAAAATTCTTGTCAGCAGATGAATGATCTGAGGTATACATTGGTCTATGCCTGTAAACATTTAAAAATATTATGATCAATGAATATATATACTGTGAAATTGAATAAACCTATGACTTAAACTAAACTAAACCAAACTCACCCCATGAATATTAGCCATGGAGTTTTTTGTCTATTAACTGAAGCCATGTCCTTTTTCATCCATGCATACTACAAAAAATAGTGCAGTTAAATTACATGTATTAAAAAACTTATAATATTAAACCATAAAGATATGAACATGCTAAGAAAAAGGTTAAAATATATTTTTGTCTTTGAAATTTTTTAAAAGATTTTAAAAATATCCTTTAACGTTTAATTTGTTTCAATTTATTCTCTTATGTTTTAAATATGTCTCAATTATATCCTTGAGGGTTAATACGGTTAAAAGAGATGTTGACATAATAATGATATGTTGACGTGTTAGTGACATGTCAGATTGTGACGTACTATGAAAAAAGCTTCTCTGAATTTACCTGCTCAGAATTTTGTGACCAATCATGCTCAGTTGATATAACAGTGAAATGAACACTTGCTTGTTCAATAGAGTACCAAGGCTTATCCTTTGCTGAAGTTGGCATTGGAAAATATGTTTCATATGCTACTCCACATTCCCCACCAGAATCAGGAGTGATATATACTGAACCAGAATTCACATAATCCCTGAGTATATAATAAAGTATATTATAAACCATAAGCATAGTAATTAATGATAACATCACTACATTAATTCCATTAATGATTATGATATAATGATAATAATAATAACAACAATAATAATACCTCTCATGGTTCCCAATTGCTGTCATATAAGAAACTCTGGAAGCTACTGGATTAACAAGGCTAAGGAAGAAATCCCATTCTGCTAGAAAACCAGTGGCATAGCTTATGTCTCCAATGTGAAACACTGAGTCTACATTCTCAGATTTCACTTCTTCATCTATAGATGAAATAACTGAAAGTGCTCCTGGCTATGAATGAAAAATGAACTAGATCAACATAATGAAATGAATGATGATGTTGTTGGTATTATTGTTCTGTATATATGCTAGTAGTTTTGTCAAAAAAATTACCTGAATGTAATGTTCTTGTGAATCATCAAGAGGAGTTTTTCCCATATCACCATATGTAATGAATCTTAGTTCATCTGATCCTCCAGCAGGTGGAGTTAAAAACTTCATTTGTTCACTCCAACCAACATAATCACTGCATCATCATAGCATAGTCACAATGTATTCCAATACAAATAGTTTCACAAGCTATATATATAATCTAAACCTATTGAATTAAGTTCATAAACATATATTGAGTTTAATTTTAATGCACTACAAGCGGTAAAACATTTTATATAGTTGTCTAATTATTACATTTGTTCTTTCAGATATTCACACGGCCAATATAAAAAGTAGTTATTTTTGTTCAATAAGATATGTCTTAACTTAGTTGGTCAACGACTAATCCGTCAATGAATTGTTGTATATATAAGTTGAAATTTAAAATCTCGACACCTGCTTAAATGGACTAGTGAACTAACCACTCGACCAACACAAATTGATTAGTTATTTTTGCTAAGTGAATCTATCAAAATTAAATTGTTAATACCTTCCGTATCTGTAGTTGAAGGTGGTTGAAGGACTAAGTCCTGTCATAACTGCTGAATGGATGTATCCAGGGTCATGCCATCCAAAATCCTTAGCAGGACTTGGAAGCAATGCTGAAGCTATCAAATGGAAACACTGTTTGTTGATTTGAAGAAATACATAATATATAATTATGATTAGGTATAAATAATTAAGTAATACTCACAGCACATATCATCTTGTGAAAATGTGGTGATCACTGAGGTAGCTGATTTCCCATTTGCATATTGAACTTGTTGAGGTTGATTATCTCCACTAACCCATGTTAATCTCATCTGCAACACCAATCATTAATGTAATATTAAGGAACAAAAGATTAATTAATTAATTAGTTAAAGTCTAGTTTTTTGTTACATACAGAAGTTGAAGTAGAATCAGTGGATGAGAGGTGGCCATAGAGAGGCCTCTTAGGATTAGAAAAAGTCAAAGGTTTTGACCTTCCAACAAAGCATGGGGTCAAGAATCCACCAGTGAAGAACACAAATTCGATGTCTGTTCTAATGTTGATGACGTGGAATTTTATTGAACCACTGCATGCTTTGCTCTTGCAATTAAGGTAATTTGGATCATTTGACATAAATTGTGCCTACATAAAAAATAATAACATCATATAAATTTCTTTAATTTTAAGTGGGAAAGGAAAACACATAATATTCATTCATTATTGATTAATAGATTAACATAGATTTTAGTATGGAAACAAATGTAACGTATTAAATGTATAAAACATTATAATAAAATTGCACTCTAGATAATAAACAGTTTAGATTTATAAAATTTATATTAAAAAACATTAAATTGTTTTTTATAGAAGTGTTATGACTTATGACCTGATTATCTAGTTTCATGACGTGATGATTATGTTAATTGGAACTGTTTAAAAATTAATTTAATTATAAAATATCAGGTGATGAATAAAAACCTGAATGCTTAGCTTGCTACTCCCACTTTTCATTTTACTTAAGAATATGACATGTTAATAACAAAGAATAATTTTGCCGGACTTAACCTATATGAAGTTGATAAATATGAATTATTCCTTAAGAATAATAATTAAGACTTTGCATGTCACTATGTCAGGTTGATAATAATTAAGAATTTTGCCGGACCGAATCTCTAAATTATTTGATAAAAAATAAAATAAAATAAATATTAATATTATTTATTCGTTAGTCACTGTGTGTACTGATATTGCATATACTTAGTTCGGTCCAAAAAAAAAAAGATGTTGATTAGTGTGTTATATATCAATATATGCAATGCCCTTTTCTTTTCTTTTATTTTCTTTGGGGTGAGGTGATTTAGAAGAAATTCCCAAAATTATTATAATATAATACATATTCCCAAGATCCTTCTCTATATGCTAATGAACCTAGTTATTATACACTTCAAAGTATTAATCATTTATTTAATTACGTCTCAAAGGAATCCACTTCACTAGGCCTCAAATATTCGACCGGTACTTTTCAGGATTGCCCATTATTTCTGTGGTTAGAATTTTTAAATATATGCTTTTGTTTCCATTCTCATTATTAAGGGTGTTTGCGGTGCGATTTGGTTCAGTTTTAAGGGAAAAAGTCATTCGATCCGAACGCTTAATTTATATGCGGTGCGGTTTAGATTGGATGAACTTTTTTTTATAAATTCAATCCGATCCAATCCGATTACAAGCGGTTTGGATCGGTTTGGATTTGCGATTTTTTAAATAAAAAATTAAATACATATAACAAGTCTTAATATCAAATTTTAAATAATCAACAATGACATAACAAGTTTTAACAATAAAAAATTAATCACAACGTAATAACAGAAATAAAATTATAAGTTAATTAAAATAAATAAATAAATAATAATATATAAATAATAAAAAAATATATAATAAATTGAACATGTTATAAGTATAATCATAAATATAATAATAAAATAATAATATTATAACACATTGTGCGGTTTAGATTGAATTGGATCGGTTATAAAAAGTAAATCCGAAATCCGATCCAATTCAGTTCGCGACTTGAAAAAAATAGAATCCAATCAAATCCAAAATAGTACGGTTTTAATCGGTTTTCAGTTTAAATTAGATTAGATGAACGGTTTAATTTGGATCAGTTTAGATTTAAATACTCCTACTCATTATGCACAAATAAATAATTAAAATGAATAAATTCTTATTATAACTTCAAATATAGTTTTAGTTTCGTAATAATTAACATTTAAATAATATATACAGTGTAGTGGCTTTTATTTGTGCTAGCTAGGAGCATCTAAAATTATATTCCATCTCAATATACCATTATAATTTAGGGTCGGAGCTTTCAACAAGATATTAAAACATTGCGTGAACGGAACGTCCCTTTGACAATGTCTTAGTTAAGAGATATCAAAACATTGGCATCCATTTTTTTTTTTTGGCCTTAATAATTTCCCTAGCTAGCTAGATATTCCCCAATGTATAAATGTAAGAGGATAATTTAGGACCTTGCTGATAAACACCACAATGAATGAAAACTTGGGCAAGCAAAAGCATGAAATTATTCTAAATTTATTTTAACATTATTAAATGTTAATGCCGGTGGAGTAATTAATTTAGTTGAAGAAGAAGAAACAGCTGCTCGTTCGTACCCACGTCAAGAATTAAAGAGAACATTTATTTACCTATACCTCTCTTTTCTATTAGAATGATATATATTTGGAGGGAATGCTTCTATAAAAACGTTTAAAATATTTTTCTGTAAAGACGTTTATGTTAGACATATTAATAAATGGATTATTTTAAATTTTTTAATAAATTAAAATAAAACTAATTTTTTTATAACAATAATAATAAATTTATTTTTTTAGAGATTTAATTGTATTTTTAAATTTTTAAAAATTTAAATATTCATAAAATAAAAAATTAAAGATATATTTATTTTTTTATCAAAAAGTTTAAAGATATTTGATTTAGATTATGTAATTCAATCGGA
>NC_029774.3:9099829-9114938 GCF_000817695.3 Arachis duranensis | reverse complement strand
CTAGTATTAAAAATATTTAAACTAATATTAGTAAGTAAAAATTAATTATTATATATTTATATGTAGTTTTATATATTATTTTATATATTTTTAATATATCATTTCTATTCTAATAATATTTTATATATGTTAAAAATATAATTACTTATGTATTTATTCTTATCAATTTAAGATTTAAAAAATATATCATAATATGATATCAGAATTTATATGAGTTAAGCGTTTATAGAGTTCGATTTTTGTTGACCTCAAAAAAAAGAATTTTATTAGTATAAAATCAATTAAAAAAATAAAACCTATAAAAAATTCACATAAAAAAAAGACTCTTACACAATTTCATGTTAAGAGTTGAAGAATATTCCCTCAATCTACACATGATTAGATAATGGATGGTGATGGATAAGAAAGGAACAATTGCAAAAAATTATGGTAGCTGATGTATGTACGTGTGTGGATTGAATTAGAAGAAGCTTATATATGAATGAAAAAAAGGCGTCTAAGTTATGTACACATACACTTTATTCTCATACATGAAAACAATGCACATGGGGTATGGTTTCACGTTGCCAAATTCAAAACCATCTCTATCTTATGCATGTTTCAAGTATGAACATTATTATGCAGTGTTGTAGCCTTAATTATCACTCGTGTTAACAAGTCAAACTTAAGCTTCCGAGATAGAGAAAGGAAAGAAAGAAAAAATATATATAAGTTCAATAATGGTAAGTTTTTTTTTTTTAAATACGGTTGTTTAATTTATACATTTTCAAATAGATACATGTTATGTGTCAACCTATTGCTGATGTGTGACGATGTTATGTCAGACCATCAATCAATTGACAAACACTACGTATAAGAAAAAAAATTACATGGTCATAATTAATTTCATTAAAAAATAACATACCAGCAATACATTGAAAAAATTATTATTATATCTTAAATTCTGAATTTTTTGTTTAAATAGTCGGTGAAAAATACATGCAAAGCAAGGATGACGAACTTAACTAATTAATCTCTCTGCCTAGCCATTTCATTTGATGGTTGCTTGAGATTATTATAATAAAACCATTGACTAATTAAAGACAATTAATCTATTAATTAATTATTAATATGCTGATGATAATTTCTATACAACCAAGCTTTATTATTTTTATCATATGACAAACTAACAATATATATAATACATCAAACATATACTTAATTAGAAACGCAAGTTTTGCACCTTATACCCAACAGAAAATAACAGGTATGGCATTTATAAGGCATGCTCTAGAATATGAACCCATTGCTTCCATTTATTATTATTATTATTAATATTATCCAACTGTTATATTAATTATTACTATTACTATATCTTATCTTATACAAGACAGGACATTACATAAATAAAATCGCTCAAAAAACCTCGAAAAGAAAGGAAACCATATTGCACCAAAAGTCAAGCAGGACCATAATTAATTAATTAAAATAAAATGAAACTATTAATTTAACAAGGTATGTACCTTAACAGGGTAATGGCAAAGTAGTGGAAGTTTGGCAATATCACCAGTTTGTACATAGTATAACTCGCTATGAAGACAAGTGTTAACACTGCACATACATAACGTATATATATAATATTAATTATGAATGAAACATGATCAACTTCTTGTTAATTATTATTGGAATGAACATAATATATGCATGTATGTGCATGAGTTTTGTGTGAGCAATAATAGTAAAGTTTAACTTTAATTTAGATCCCATCAATCATATATATGTCATGAGAGGAAAACAAAAAAGAGTAATAACTAACACTTTATTTCGTGTACAACCATTTAGCACTTCAATGCAAAAGTGAGAAATGAAACATTATTCATGATAACAAACAAAGCAAAAAGTGTTGCACTATAAATGAATTGAAACATCACTTTATCAGTTTATTATTACTATTATAAATTAAATATCAAAGTCAGTGCAATATAAAGTGTAAAGTAGTTAATTTTATAAAAAAGAAAATACAAGTATGATATATATATTGGTGTTAGAATTAGTAAATCCTGTATTTTTGTGATAATGAAAATGTTAAGTAACATAGAATTTTTTTAAAATTAAAAAATAATAAATTTATGATCACAAAAATAATTTTTATAAATATAAAATATTTTTTATTTTTTTTTTGTCTCTAATCCAGCAAACCAACTAATTGTCACAGATTGGAGCATGTTGGCAATAAATTATTGTATATAAAAAATATGATTTGGATTTTTTTTATATATTTATCTTAATAAACTGACGATAATTAAGGAAAAGTCTAGGGACCAGCAGTTTTATTAAATTTTGGCCAGTAGCAGAAAAAGGTAAGTCATTGGATGAAATCTCACACCAATCTCACACCATCAAATCATCATTGATGGCTAGTTGATGGCTAACAATCACAAAAATTGCTGGCCCCTAGCATTGCTCCATAATTAATGTGGAAGATATTTAAGCAGAATAATAATATTAAATTCTTACTTAGAATTGGAAGGTGAGATCATGGCGACCCAATCTCCATGGGAGGGTCTAGAAACGCCGGAGACAGTTACTGTGATGAACTCATCATCCGACAAACTTGAATTGGAGGAACTGACATTCACCATCAACTTCAAATTAGGGCTGGAAGCAGAGCAATCTGGCAACACTCTTCTATTTATGGTTCTGAATTCTGATAATGCTGTGAAGTTTCTGTGCACTCTTGAACTCTCTCTTATCACGTCCTCTAAAGTCGCATCATCAGCGCTTAAAGATTTAACACACAAAATCATTAATAATACATATTTGAGAATCCAATGATTATTAGACTCCATTGTTGAAGAAGGATGAAGGAGGGAAAGTAAGAAGCAAGGCTGTGTTTGGCAAATGATGATTTAATTTCTTTGAATTTTGGAGAGAGTGGAGGGAGGGTTTTAATTTATATTTATAATAATAAAAAGAAGAAAAGAAGGCGTAGTTATTATTAATTACGTTATGGCATGTTGATGTGAATGTGAAAGTAAATATAGAAGAACAAATATGGTGCGTATGGGAAACATTATTGTCATGGGTAGGCCAAGAAGAAACAAATTTTCCTTCTTCATATTATATTGTGAATTTAATTTTCTGGATGTAAGAAAATTTACATAAATAATTAACAGTGTTTTGACGTATTTATATTTGGAGAAATATTAACAAACTAACACTATAGTAATTATTTTCTTTTAATATTATAATAAGTTGTTAAATAAGATCTTAAATTTTGTTAACTTTGATTTTAAATATTTTTTTAATTAAATTTTAATGTTTCTAATGAAACGGAAAGAGTATGCAAAGATAATAAAATTGTGAAAGAATAATAAAGAAAAAAAAGAAAAGATGAAGAAATTTTATTGATTGTTGATTGATTGAATTGTTCACTATGAAAGTAAAACTAAGTATATATAGAGCATTGGCCTATGAAAGATAAAGATAAGATAGAGATAAAGATAAAGATAACTATAAGATAAGATAAAGACTAAAATTATAATTGAATTTGTGGGTCGTGAGACGTCTTTATTGTTGTCATGGGCTAAGGTGGAAGAGTGATTTAATACGCCCCGCAAGCTGGAGGATGAAAGATGTCAATAATACTAAGCTTATTCAGATCAAGATAGAAGGGTTGAGGAGACAAAGGCTTGGTGAAAATGTCGGCTAGTTGCTCGGAATTGGGAGAAGTTTCATCACGTCAGCTTGAGCTTTTTGTCGAACCAAGTGACAATCAACCTCTAAATGTTTGGTCCTGGAAAAATCGGGTTAGCAGCAATATAAAGAGCACTCTGATTATCACAATATAAAACTGGTGGGCGGATAGGAGAGATGCGTGGAAATTGTAACACATTTAGTATCCATTGAAGTTCACAAGTTGTGTTGGCAAATGCACGATATTCTGCTTCCGTGGATGAGCGGGCAACGGTGGTTTGTTTCTTGGTCTTTCAAGAGACTAAAGAATTGCCTAAGAAGAAACAATAACCTGTTAAAGATCGTCCGGCCCAATCAGAGTCACTCAAGCCAAGAAGCTGAATTTCTGATTCCCTTGGAAAGAAAAGTCCTTTGCCGGGACTAGTTTTCAGATATCGTAACACATGCTTGGCAGCTTGAAGATGAGATTCAGTAGGAGATGCCATGAATTGACTTAATTGTTGAGCGACATACATGATATCCGATTGAGTAGTGGTGAGATAGATAAGACGGCCAACCAAACGGCGATATACAAAATGGTCTGATAGCAGGGGAGTTTTGTCTTGATATAGTCTTGTGGTACTATCCATTGGAACAGAGGCAGGTTTAGCACCTAATAAACCAGAATCCTCCAAAAGATCAAGACAATATTTTCTTTGAGATAAGCAAATTTCCTTCTCGGATTGAGCAACTTCAATACCCAAAAAATATTTTAATGGGCTAAAGTCTTTAATTCGGAAGTGTTGGTGCAAAATAGACTTAATGGCAGCAAGTTCAGAAATAGAATTACCAGTGAGAAAAATATCGTCAACATAGACTAAAAGGATAGAAATTTGATCACCAATGAATTTAACAAATAAGCTATAATCAGATGAGGTCTGCTGATATCCATGAGATAGCAAAAGATGAGAAAGTTTGTCATACCACATACGACTAGATTGTCGTAAACCATACAGTGACTTTAGTAGCTTACAACATTGATTCGGTTGAAGAGATGTAAATCCGGGTGGCAAAGTCATATAAACATCCTCAAAAAGATCCCCATGTAAGAAAGCATTATTGACATCCAACTGATGTATGGGCCAATGCTTCATAGAAGCCAATGCCAAAACTAATCTGATGGTGGCAGGCTTGACAACAGGGGAGAAAGTTTTCAAGAAATCAACACCTTCAGTTTGAGTGAACCCTTTAGCCACAAGACGTGCTTTATATCGATCAACTGAACCATCAGACTTGCGTTTGATGCGATAGACCCATTTACAGCCAACCGGCTTAACCCCTGCAGGGCAATCAACAAGAGCATCCAACTCATCTTTCATAGCACTACACCAATTAGAGTGTTGATTGGCGTCCTTAAAAGACTTTGACACAACGTCAGAATGTAGAGATAAAAGAAAGCTTTTATGTGAAGATGAAAGAGAAGAAAAAGACATGACTGAAGATAAAAGAAACTTGCACTTTGAGGGAGATTAATTTGTAGAGATGAGAGAGGAATTACACAAGTAATCAGAGAGATATGCTGGAGGTCGGTGAGGCCAGTCGGAATGACGAGGATGGGGTTGCTCAGGTGGTGAAGAAGGTGACGGGGGATGAGAAGGTGATGGTGGACTGGTGTCTAGTGCGGAAGGAGAGATGGGTGTTTGTGTTGAAAGTGATTTGGTTGTCATGGGTTCAACTTGGCTAGGTAACGATAGTGAGGAAGAAGGAGAGGTTGTTGGAGAAAATAAAGAACTAGGTGGAGTTGGGTCAATGGTTATAGGCGAGGGTTCAACTAGAAGACTAACTGAATCTTGTTTTTGAGAAGGTATGTTTGGCAATGTTGGGCTGAATGTATGGAATTGGGCATTTTTTGTGATTAAGGGCAAGGTCATTTCATAAAAAATCACGTTTTTAGAAATCTCAATTCTTTTATCTTCTAAAACATAAACAATATATCCTTTAAAACCACTTTGAAAGCAGATAAATACAACCTTTTTGGCTCTTGGATCAAATTTTGATTTATTTGCCATTAGGGTAGAAACAAAACATAAGCATCCAAAAACTTTAAGGTCATGATAATTTGGTGGATGATTGAATAAAATTTCAAATGGTGTTTTAAAATTAATTGCGGATGATGGAACTCTGTTAAGTAAATAAACAGCATGTCTAACAGCATAAGACCAAAAAGATGACGGTAAATTAGATTGAAACATAAGAGCACGAGCTATATTCAAAATATGTTGATGCTTGCGTTCTACCCTTCCATTTTGTTGAGGAGTTTCAACACAACTACGTTGATTAATAATGCCCTTTGAAGCATAAAAATCAGGTAAAATAAATTCTGGTCCATTATCGGAACGAATAGTTTTGACTTTGGAGTTGAATTGTGTTTCAATTAAAGTAATAAAATTTTTATTTGATTTTGCACTTCTCCTTTTGATTTTAATAAAGTAATCCATGTAAAGCGGCTAAAATCATCAACAATAGTAAAAAAATATTTATGATTATGAATAGAATTTTGTAGAAACGGACCCCAAATATCAAAATGTAATAAATCAAAACTTGCATTGGCTTTGTTAAAACTTTGAGGAAATGAAAGTTTCTTTTGCTTAGAAAGATGACAAATGTCACAAGCCTCATCATGATGCATAGAGATAAAAGGAAATTGTTTATGTAAATTGATTCGTCCGAACACTAGGGAGGCCGAGCTTAAGCACTTCCGAGCAAGTCGTCAACCGGGAGGAAGAGCTTTACGTCGGCCAAGGTCAAACACCGCGGCGGGAATACCTGCAAAAGATACTCCGACGCTCAAGTTAGCAATAATCTCAGGGAAAAGAGAGAGAGTAATTAAGTGAGAGTGAAACAAGTGAATATGAAAACTGGTAGTGGAACCTGATCAAAGTCGAGAATATTAGTTCGGCTTTATAGGGATTGTTTTACCGTTTTCATGTGGATAAGTCCTAGTTTGTAGGTTGGTTATGATATTCTGTTTCGGTGCTATAAACTAGTTAAGCACGTGTCTTATTTCTTCGAATGGTTGAGGCCGAGCTTATCTGCGCACGTGCCGAGCTTATCGGGCGGTTGGTGTAACGTCGGCCTTGAAATGTTTGCTTGCCGAGTATGCCGGGCGACCGAGGATACGGGTAACATATCATAGCCCCCAAGCTTGCCTTGATATGGACAGGACTAAGGCGAGCTTTCAGACCAAGAGTACTGGATCCTCGGTTGCCGATTTTGTTTGTCGCGTATGGTCCTTGTAGCCCCCAAGCTCGGCTTGGTTCTGTTTGGATTTCGAAACGGTTTTTTGTGTGTTAATAGTTGCTTCGTTCTTCGCGCCATTTGACATGATTGACATGAAACGTGCCCTGCATCCCCAGGCACCCCTGTCCGTTGGATTTCGTGGTCATTAAATGCCTCTCTTTTTTGACGACGAGGATTTAATGGGAGGGTTTATGTAATCGTTTAGGTTACGAGGCTTACTCTTTTATTACCTTTGCTTTTTGTAGTTTCTATTTGCTGCTGTTTTTTGGAAAAAAAGGAGTTTTAGTTTGGTTTCCTGTCTGAGAATGTCTAGCAAAGGTCAGTGCTGAATTCACGTTTTCTTCTACTTTTTTGTGCTTTATTTTTTCTTTGTTTGCAATGGAGAGCTGTGATGCGGTTGATCTGTGTGGGTGGGTTGATGCTAGGGTGAGGGAATATGCGTCTCAGTTTGATGATGAGGAGTCGGTAAAGTTACTGGGGTCGGATTTGTGGGTTAGGAAGGGTAGTAACATTAGGATAGAGTTGTTGCCCTGTGGTAACGAGGACCGAGTCTGTGACCGATTGAAGGATTGGTCTTTCTTTTATATGTATAGCTGTTTGTTTACTGAATTGGGGGTCAAACTGCCTTTTACCGAGTTTGAGTGTGGGGTCTTGTATTGGTTGAACTGCGCTCCAACCCAGCTTCACCCTAACTCATGGGGTTTTGTTCGGGCATTCGAGGTCTTGATGGAACTGTTGGAGCGTCCGCCGTCTTTGAGGTTTTTTTTCTCTTTGTTCCAGGCAAAGGGGGTGAATAGGGGGTTGTGGGTTAATCTTAGCAGTTATCCTCGCCGTGCTGTGTTTGGCTTGTATAAATCCTCGTTTAAGGATTTTAAATCCATGTTTGTTAAGGTTAGGAGCGTTCTTGAAGACTTCCCGTTTTATTTAAATGAGCATTTAGTTGAGAGGTTTCCGTTGTTTTGGTGTTCCGAGCCGTATCAAGCTTTGGACGTAGATGATAGGCTGCCTGATGATGATATTGTGATGGATTTTCTGTTTAAATCCTTGGGTCCGAAAGGTTTGTTATCTGTCGCCGAGATGTTGAAATGGGATACTGATAGACAGGCTGTGTATGATCACATAGGTAATCTGTTTTATTGCATTTGTTCTGTGTTGATGTTTTGATATATTGTTCCTTATCTTGGTTGTTTTCTGATTTGCAGGTGAGAAAGCTCCTGCCATTACCACGGCAGGTTTGAAGCTCTTCTTTAATCAGCGCAAGAAAGGAGAGAAGGAGGTTTCATCTAATATTGGGAAAGGTCCTGCTGCTTTGATCCAGCATGGCCTAGGGCAAAAGCAAAAGAGGAAGAGAGGGCAAGGTCAAGGTAGCCTTGCCAAGGTCTTAGAAGGTAAGGGGGAGTCGTTTGTGATTCTGCAGATGGTCGAGTCTGCTTATGAATCACAGAAAAGACTTCATGGGTATGATGAGAACATGCACGCTAGATCTGTGTGGGCGAAGTTGTATCCTTTTGGGACCATGGTTGATGAGCTTTGTTGTTTTCCGGATGACATGAAAATGATTGACGAGGTTGGCCGAGCTGGGGTTAGCCGATTTCTTCAGGTATAGAATATTTTGTTGTGTTTGTGAATTTTTGTTGATGCCCTATATTTACTTGTGTTCATTTTCGTAGGTGATTGGTGCCCGGATTGTCGCCATTGGCCGAGCCCAGGAACTTGCCCTGGATTGGGAGCAGAATGAGGCTTCTCGTGTAGAAGAGCTGTCTGGGATTATCCAGAAGAACGACCAAAAGATAGCCGAGCTTTCTGCCTCCATGGAGAAGAAAGAGTTGGAGTTGGCTGATGAGAGGAATCTCCGGAAAACTTCATCCGAAAAGTTGAAGATCTTGGAATCCGAGAATGATCAGTTCTCTGCTCGGATCAAAGAATTAGAGGGTGGAATCTATGAAGCTTTTGCTCAAGGTTTTGAGCGTGCTGTTTCCCAGGTCAAGGTGTTATATCCGGAAGCTGATTCTTCAAAGCTTGATGTTATGAAGGTGGTTATGAATGGTGAACTCATAGAAGATGAAGCTGCTGCTGGAAGTGAGAGTGAGGGGTCAAGCATTGGTTATAAGGCGAATTAGGCCGTTAGTTTATATTTTCTTTTGTAAGCCCTATGCATGGTATATTTAGACTTGTGGCTGTTTTGGTTTTGTTTGAACAATTTCTAGTTTTATCCTTAGTAGTGGTATTTTGGCTTCCGAGTATATAGCTTGGTTTGACAATGACTTGTTTTGTAAAATTTGATATTTTGGATATTACTATCTATTGGAAGCAATCGTATGTATGTATTGAAGATGGTCAAAGCCATTCTCTGTTTAAGTGAATTTGAGAGTAGATGTTCTAACGCAGTACTTGTGCTTTTGAATAGAAGCGCTTTGAGATATGTTTGAGTACCTCGATGATAGTGTTTGTTTGTGTTTCTCCGAGCAATATGCTCGGCATGCGCATGTTGACTTCCGAGTATGAAGCTCGGATTAACTTTGAATGTGTACTGTGATAACAATTTAGATAAAAATTGTTTTGGTTTATAAGGTTCATTGGTGAATTGTCAATAAGTAGAGCTGAGGCTCTAGTGTATGGCTTGTGTTTGAATGAGCTTTTAAGATTTCACTAGAATAACTTGGTGATTGCTCATGTTTGTTTGTATTTGTCCGAGTATTATGCTCGGAGTGCGTTTGTCGGTTTCCGAGTATGAAGCTCGGATTAGTTTTGAATTTTCATGTATGGTAACGGTCAATGTAGAAAATGTCTTGATACAAGGTACATCGGCGTGATGATTTGTGGCGTCCGGCCTTGTTAAAACCCTTCTCCGAGTAAAACCCATGTATTTTTGGGAGAAAACCTTCGGAGGGGAAAAAGAGTACCATCATTCGCAACTTACAGACGACATCATGACTGATATTTTCTTAGGGAGGAGATGTTCCATGTTCCTGGAAGTTGATCTCCTTGAAGGATTTCGAGCTTGTAAGCCCCCTTTTCGAGATTTTGGAGAACTCGGAAAGGCCCTTCCCAGTTTGCCGCCAATTTGCCATGTGCCGGAGGTTTCCGGGCTTCTTCTGTGCGTCTGAGTACGAGGTCTCCATTGTTGAAAGACCTGTGAATTACTTTTCTGTTGTGTCTTTGCTCTAGGTATTGTTTTCTGGCTTGTTGCTTTATGGCGGAAATGTCTCTTTCTTCTTCTACAATGTCCAAATCGGCTGCCCGAGCTTGTAGGTTATTCGATTGATCATAGAGCTCGGTCCTTAATGTTGGGACGTTGACCTCTACTGGGATAAGTGCTTCTGCGCCATATACCAGTTTGAAAGGAGTTTCTCCTGTGGCAGATTGAATGCTGGTATTGTAACTCCATAGAATTTCTGGAATGAGGTCGGCCCATTCTCCTTTAGTGTTGCCGAGCTTTTTCTTTAATCCCTGCAAGATAATTCTGTTAGCTGATTCGACTTATCCGTTAGTTTGCGGGTGCTCTACTGAGCTGAAATGATGTTTGATATTAAAGTTTGTTAGAAAGGTGGCGAGCTTATGATCTGTAAATTGTCTCCCGTTATCCGAGATTATCTCTCTTGGGATACCGAATCGGCATATGATATTTTTCCATAAAAAAGATCGCACTTTTTTTGCCGTTATGTGTGCTAGTGGTTGTGCCTCTATCCACTTAGAGAAATAATCTATTGAAACCAAAAGGAACTTTACCTGGCCTGGCGCTTTCGGGAGAGGTCCGAGGATATCTAATCCCCACCTATCGAAAGGCCAGCTTACCTCTATGGTATGGAGTTCTTCCGCCGGGGTCTCCGAGAGGGTGGCGTGCTTTTGACAATTATCACATGCCTTGACTTTGGAGATGCAGTCTCGTTTCATCGTCGGCCAATAATATCCTGTTCGTAAGATCTTTGCTGGTAAAGCTCGGCCGCCGATATGGTTGCCGCAGACTCCTTCATGTGTTTCGGCCATGACATCCTCAGCCTCCTCCCAGGAAGAGCGGCAAGTTCGGCTCGTCATTTGGCATAGTGCCTGTGTTGATGTAATCGAGAAAAGGTGTTCGCCAGTCTGGGATCTGTGTAATACTCAGAATTGTATCCTGCTCAAAACTTAGTTTGTCAAGTGTTAGCTGGGACAGTGCCGATGTGTTTTCGGCTTGCTGAGTTATGGCTAACTTAGATAACACATCGGCCCTGGTGTTTTGTTCTCGGTTTACATGAATAATATCAAATTCTTTAAATTTTGAAATTAGATCCTTTGTTATGAGCCAATATTTCTCTAACAAAGGATCTTTTACCTGGAATTCGCCCTTTATTTGATGTACCACTAATGAAGAGTCGCAGTAAGCTTTTATTCGGGGTATTTGTAGTTGTAGGGCGAGCTTGAGTCCAGCGAGTAAGGCTTCATATTCCGCCTGATTGTTGCTTGCGTTGAAGCGAAATTGCAGTGACTGCTCGGCCACCACTTTGTGTCCTTCCTTAAGTAGTATCCCTGCTCCACTGCCTTCTTTGTTTGACGCTCCATCCACATGTATGCTCCAAGTGACCTCTGTATTTTGTGTGTCATTAGTCATCTCCGATACAAAGTCGGCTAGCACCTGTGACTTCAGTGTCTTCCTTGGTTTATATTGAATATCGAATTCAGAGAGCTCGATCGCCCATTTTATTAGTCTACCGGCGAGCTCGGGTCTGGTTAGTATCTGCCTTAGCGGTTGGTCTGTTCGTACTATGATTGTGTGGCTCTGGAAGTAGTGCCGCAGTCTTCTTGCCATAGTGACTAGTGTCAGTGCCAATTGTTCTATCTTTGGGTATCTTGTTTCTGTTGGTTGTAGTACCCTACTGATGAAGTATACTGAGTTTTGCTTTCTTCCTGCTTCTGTTACTAGAACCGAGCTTATAGCATGGTTAGATACTGATAAATACAAGTACAATGGTTTACCTGTCTCAGGCCTTTGGAGGATTGGTGGTGATGTTAAGACCTGTTTGAGTTCAGTAAAGGAGTTCTCACATTCGTCTGTCCATGCAAATTTCTTGCCTTTGGAGAATGTCTGGAAAAAATGATAAGATCGGTTTGCCACTGCAGGTAGGAAACGAGATAAGGCAGCTATTCGTCCTGCTAGTTGTTGGACTTCTTTTACCGTCTTTGGGCTTGTCATATTCAGTACAGCTATGCATTTTTCTGGGTTGGCTTCGATGCCTCGCAAGGTTAGCATAAATCCAAGGAATTTCCTACCTTGGACTCCGAAAGCACACTTGTCTGGATTGAGTCTCATGTTGTATGCTCGGAGTTGTTTGAAGATTTCTAATAGGTCGTCACAGTGTGACCCCTGCATGGGTGTTTTGGCTACCATGTCATCTACATAGACCTCCATATTGCGGCCTATCTGATGCTGGAATACTTTGTCCATCAGCCTTTGGTATGTCGCACCTGCATTCTTTAGGCCAAAGGGCATTACCTTGTAACAAAAATTCCCATGCTCTGTTATAAAAGTTGTTTTGCTTTGGTCTTCTGGGTGCATTAGAATCTGGTTATAGCCAGAGTATGCATCCATAAAACTCAAAGCTTTGAAACCAGAGGCGTTATCAACTAATTTATCAATGCAAGGCAATGGGTATGCATCTTTAGGACAAGCTTTATTTAAGTTTGTAAAGTCGACGCACATGCGCCATTTACCTGAGCTCTTCCTTACCATTACCACGTTGGACAACCATGTGGTGAAGCGAATTTCTCTGATAAAACCTGCATTGAGGAGCATTTGGGTTTCTTCAAGTGCTGCTTGTCTTTTCTCCTCTCCGAGGTTCCGTTTCTTCTGTGCGACTGGTCGGATTGTTTTGTCGATTGCTAGCTTGTGGCAGATGACTTCGGGGTTTATCCCGGGCATGTCATCTGGTGTTCATGCGAAAAGGTCGGTGTTCTTACGCAGTATGTGAATGAGTCTTGCTCGGTCTGCCCCTTCTAACGCTTCTCCAACATATGTGCATTGCTTCTCGTCTGCTGTCAGTGTTACTTGTTGAAGGTTGTCCATTGGCCGAGGTCTCTCGCCGAGATCTTCCCTATGGTCTAGGTCGGCTAGTATGGCTGAGCTGGCAGAGGTGTGGATTGCTTGAACCTAGGGCCGAGCTTCCTGTTTTGTTTGGACTGGTTTTAGACCAGCGTTGTAGCATTGCCGAGCTTCTTGATGGTCGGCGTGCACCGTAGCGATCTTGTTTTCCTGCACTGGGAACTTGACACACAAATGTAATGTGGACACCATTGCCCTGAATATATATTCAGGGCAGGTCTCCCGAGTATAATATTGTAAAGGCTGTAACAGTTTACTATTAAGTATTGAATATCAATTGACTTTGACATAGGGATTTCTCCCATTGTGGTCTTTAGCCATATGTGTCCCATGATGGGGACTCTCTCTCCGGAGAACCCAATTAGCTCTCCGGAGGAAGGTTGTATTAATTTTTCAGATAATTTCATTTTTGTAAAGGTAGAGTAAAATAAAACATCAACACTACTACCTGGATCTAATAATGTCTTTCTTACCAACAGTTCTCCGACTTGGATTGAAATTACCACGGGGTCGTCGAGGTTAGGGTTTGCCGATTTGAAGTCTGCTTGGTTGAAAGATATTGTGACATCTGGTTCTTTGTCCTTCCTTGGTTGTATGGTTCCTTCGATTGCTAGCATTGCTCTGTAGCTTCGTTTTCTGGCCGAGCTTGTTTCTCCTCTGCCTGCGAATCCTCCTGATATGTGGTTAATGACTCCTCTTGGTGGATCAGGAGTCGTCCTCTCTTTTTTGTCATCGGCCTTTCCTTGCTTATGCTCTATCCTATCCGAGTTTTTCCCTCTGTCCTTCCGAGTCTCGATGTATTTGTCCAAGAGCCCCTGGCGTGCTAGCCTTTCCAGGAGGTCCTTCGCGACGATGCAGTCATCCGTAGTATGACCGAACTTCCGGTGGAAAGCACAATGCTTTGTCTTATCCACGAACCTTTGATCCTGGTAGTTCCCTGCTCGGGCTGGCAGTTTTATGATCTTGGCGTTGAAGATTTCTCTGATGATATTTTTTCTTCTGGTATTGAATCTGGTGTATGTGTTGTACATTGACACGGGCTTGGAAGGTTTCTTACTCTCCCTGTTGCCTGGCGATCTGAAAGTTCTTTCTTCGTCTCTCTGATGTGGTTGTTTGTCTGATTTTTTGGCTTCTCGGAGTTCTTCGATCTCCATTTGACCTGCCGCCCTTTCTCAGAATTCCTCTAGCGTCTTTGGCTTTGTTATGGCGATGGTCTCCCGGAATTTACCGGGCCTGAGGCCGGCCTTGAGAGCGTGCAGGTGAACGGCTGGGTCCAAGTCTTGGATCTCCATAGTAGCGTCAGCGAATCTGGTCATGTAGTCTTTCAGGCTCTCGTGCTGGCCTTGTTTGATGGTGCCGAGATAGTCCAATCCGTGTACGTAGATTCTTGACGCGGCAAAGTAATCGATGAATGATCTGGCAAGATCTTCGAAGGAGGAAATTGATCCTTCAGGGAGTTTAGAGAACCAGAGTAATGCAGCACTGTCGAGGTAGGTAGGAAATGCTCTGTAAAACCCGGTTAATTAACGGCTAATTAGCCTATAAATGAGAATTTATTCTGGAAAGCCTAAAATGTGATTTTTATGGCTAAATGTGATAGAGGAGATTGAGACGAGAATTTCGGTACCAATTTTATAGAATTCGGACCAAGATTGGACCGAACGGGCCAAACCGGGCCAATTGGACCCAAAGTGGGCCCTTGGCCCAACATAACTTAACCAAAACCCTAGTTTTCAGCACTCTCTCTCCTCATTTGTTACACACACAAGCTGAAATTAGAGAGAAAGGGAGGAAGAACACTCTCTCAAGTTCTCTCCCTTGGTTGATCTTCAAACCACCATAACTTTTGATCTAGAGCTCCGATTGCCGCCCCGTTTGCGGCCACGCGTTCACCGCGGAGAGCTCTACAAAACCCATACAATCAATCTTGAGGTAAGCCACGTGTTTCTGTTCGAAATCTCAGCCCTTATTTTCGAGTTTCATGGGTGAAATGTTGAGATTTTGGGTTCTTTGATATTATAGGACCCAACTCTCTTGAAGGAGAAGGTTAATCTTGTCTCCTTGGACCTTGGGTGTGGT
>NC_029774.3:9098273-9099423 GCF_000817695.3 Arachis duranensis | reverse complement strand
AAGTGTCAATGTGTGAGTTGAGGAGGCTTGATGTTGAAATTGATGTATTTTGATTGATTTCAAAGGAAAAGGATGAAAATGGCATGTTTTGATTGATTTTGAAAAGAGTTAGAAATGGCTTGTTTTGAAAATGGCACTTTGTGGTTTTTATGAAAAACATGGTTTTTGGGCATACTTTGGTGGAACATAACTTGAACTACGGATCTCTGTTTTGTGCCAAATCTATTTAGAAATGAAATTGGATCCGGGATGTCCATGCCGTTCGAAGAACGGGTGAAAAACGATTTAAAATGAGAAAGTTATGTCCGTTGGAAGATTGGGGTTTAAATTGGTGAATTCTGCAGCTTTTAACTTAGAAAATTTTTAGCAGAATGACCCCTTGCGCGTGGGCGCACTTGGCGCGTGCGCGCCGTTCTTTTTGAAAATGCCATCCACGTGTGAGCGTGATGTGCGCGGGCGCGCCGATTGTGCTGCACCCAATGCCCAGCCATTTTCCAGAGAGTCATGCCAGAACTGTGCCAGTGTTGTGCCTGGGGCACGAGGACACCCACGCGTACGCGTGGTTGACGCGTACGCGTCGATTGGCAAATTTTTAATCCACGCGTTAGCGTGCTTGATGCTTGCGCGTCGATGAAGTTTTTGAGGCCATCCGCGGGTGCGCGTGGAGTGCGCGTACGCGTGGCCCTGTTTTCGTCCCAAATTTGATTTTTGAGTTTTAAAAGCCAAATCTCATACTTCCAAAGTTGATTTTTGAGTTTTAAAAGCCAAATTTCATACTTCTAAGCCTCTGATCTCACCACTTATATCTTAAATCATTATGATATACCTAGCTATGAGAGAAGGAGCTAGTGGATGTGGTAACTTGCGAGTGAAGCAAGGGAAAATGAATAATCAATGAGGATCATTGAGGATTAAGTGAGATGTGGAGGATGGTGGTGGAAGTGCTTGCTATGCCATTGGCCGAAGGGCTGTAATTGTTTATGAATTGGCTGGTTCTGGATTGAACCGTGAGCCGGAATAGCTGTGATGGATATGAATATTGGCTGGTTCTGGACTGAACCGTGAGCTGGATGGCTGAGATGGGTGTTGATCCACGGATGAGAATGAATGCATGTATATGCTGAATTATTGATAATTGTGATTTGCACTT
>NC_029774.3:9085263-9097603 GCF_000817695.3 Arachis duranensis | reverse complement strand
CTTAGATACTTTTATCTCCATTAAATAATTCAAACTGTGATGACTCCTCTTATGGGAGATTTTGGAGAATAGGTTTTATGTATTGGTGTCCCTTTGGGTTTCCTTGGGGTTTTCCTTATTTTTTTATATGTATATATTGTTATGCTCGGATCGGTTATCTTCGCAGCCGGATCTTGAGTCTTGATATTCCTGTTTTTGACACTCCTTTGTATATATATAATCTCGCGTTGGTTATCCTTGTTCGTTACGTTATCGATCGGAGTGTTGCGCTTTAAAGTTGCGGTTTTTGTTTACCCCTTTTTCTACAAAGGCTCCTAGTTATAATCAATTATTCATACTACTATACGTACTAAACTTTTATTTTAGAGGTCGTAATACCTTGCCATCTCTGAATTATGACTTAAGCATAAGACTCTGTATGGTAGGGTGTTACATGCTCGGCAAAGGACGGGCTCGTTCTTAGGGCCGTTGAAAAACATCATTGACTAGAACTTCTTTATGTGGGCTCGGGGGTCGCCGAACCCTTTGTATGGCTCCAGTGCGGTTGGGAGAGTAAAGTTTTTTGGCATCTGATAATTTGTGATCTCTTCGGAGAAGGGGTTGTCGAGGGTGAGCTTCTCCTTTGGCGGGGTGATGTTTAAAGGGTCTGTAGCACCTTGAGCCGAGCTTTTGGAGTTTTCTCCATTGTTCTGTGTGGACAGCTCAGCTATTCTTCGTACTTCCGCCTGAAGCTCGGCGATTCGAGCCAGGAGGTCATCCTGTGAGAGTTGTGGACTTTCTTTGTCAGCCATGTTCGAGGATCGGGAATCCTGCAAAATAGGGTAGAAGACTAAACAAAGGAAAAAGTGGGGTTAGATGTACTCCGGCCCCACGGTGGGCGCCAAGTGATTCGTCCGAACACTAGGGAGGCCGAGCTTAAGCACTTCCGAGCAAGTCGTCAACCGGGAGGAAGAGCTTTACGTCAGCCAAGGTCAAACACCGCGGCGGGAATACCTGCAAAAGATACTCCGACGCTCAAGTTAGCAATAATCTCACGGAAAAGAGAGAGAGTAATTAAGTGAGAGTGAAACAAGTGAATATGAAAACTGGTAGTGGAACCTGATCAAAGTCGAGAATATTAGTTCGGCTTTATAGGGATTGTTTTACCGTTTTCATGTGGATAAGTCCTAGTTTGTAGGTTGGTTATGATATTCTGTTTCGGTGCTATAAACTAGTTAAGCACGTGTCTTATTTCTTCGAATGGTTGAGGCCGAGCTTATCTGCGCACGTGCCGAGCTTATCGGGCGGTTGGTGTAACGTCGGCCTCGAAATGTTTGCTTGCCGAGGATACGGGTAACGTATCATAAATGATTAAGTCTTTACCCAGAAAGGTGTCCTAAACGAAAATGCCATATATTGGAAGGTGTAATGGGTGGAGATTGGATGGAATTTATGGAGTGTGTAGTGGATGAATTTTTACCGAAATGGAGTTCAAAGACATATAATCCCTCTCTCATTCTGGCCAGATCAATCATCCCTAAATTGTTGCTCTGTAAAGTGCAAGAAGAAGATGAAAAAGTGAGTTCACATGTGAGTGCTGAAGTAATTTTTGAAACAGAGATAATATTAAAGTTGAAATGAGGTAAATAAAGAACATCATGAAGAATCAAGGATGGTGAAAATTGAACGATGCCTTTATAAGAAACAGTAGTTTGAGAACCATTTGGTAAATGAACAATAATAGGAGAAATTTGTGTGTAAGAAATAAACTAAGACAAATTTGATGCAATGTGATCTGTGGCACCAGAATCAATGATCTAAGTATTTAAGAATGAATCTCGATTTGAAGAATTGTTAACAGTAGAAAAAGTATTGAAAGAACAAAGATAATGAGTAGTTGGACTTGGCAAAAGCTCAAGTTGGTTTGAAGGACGAGCTTCTTCATTGAAAGGAAGTGCCATGAAAGAAAAGTATTGGGCTGACGAAAGGTCAAAAAAAGGCTCCGAATGAAGTTGCTGGTGTGCCATTTCTCCTTGATCCATAGATGTCAGCAGAGCTCAAGAGGAGCTCTGATACCATAATAAAACGGAAAGAGTATGCAAAGATAATAAAATTGTGAAAGAATAATAATGAAAGAAAAGAAAAGATGAAGAAATTTTATTGATTGTTGATTGATTGAATTGTTCACTATGAAGGTAAAACTAAGTATATATAGAGCATTGGCCTATGAAAGATAAAGATAAGATAGAGATAAAGATAAAGATAACTATAAGATAAGATAAAGACTAAAATTATAATTGAATTTGTGTATTCTGTTGGGCTGAATTTGTAGGCCGTGAGACGTCTTTATTATTGTCATGAACTAAGGTGGAAGAGTGATTCAATAGTTTCTATTTTTAAAAAATTTTAAAAATTTTATATTACATATTAAATACAATATTAGTTAGCTCCAAGATTTTTTATGCTCCTTATTAGTTACCCTACTTGTTATTTATTCAATTGTAACCACCGTACAAGGGTTTAGCACCAGCGAAGAATGTCTGAGAATAGAGCTTGTTGCAGTTCTTCAGTTCTTGAGAGAAGTTGTTAATGGTCCATGTGAACTTCACAATTGTTTCCAGGTTTGCTTTTTGATTCAACATTTCCTTAAAATTAAGTAAAGACTTTTGTTAAGAAGCGAAGATTCGGGCGGGTTACCTTGATTTATATATGTGAGTGGAACAGCCTAAAACCATCTCCAGTAAGGAACTCATCTCAGTTCCTATTTATGGCCCACTTGTCATAAAAAGTGACTCCACATCAGATTTTGCGTCATAACCAATAAATAGGAACTCAATGAATCTCTCTCTTCTCCATTAGAAGGAACTACCTTTAATCCCTATTGTGGTCCCACCTAATTAATTAATTAAGTAATTAAAATTAATATAATAATTATTATTTTTTAATAATATTATTTAAATTTATAAATTCAAAATAATTCAATATTATAAAATATTAAAATAAATAACTTAAATTTGATTAGTATTTTAAATTTTATAAATAAAAATAAATAATCCAACTAAAAATTATTTTATAATATATAAAAATTAAATTTATTTTTTATGTAAAATAAATTTAATTAATTATGATTTAATATAACAATATAAATAATATTTGATATTGATTTAACATAATTATTTATATTAATTATAATTTAATATAACTAATTATTAAATAATTAATATAAATAATTAATTAAATAGATATATAAGTATTTAATATATATTTAATATATTTTTTATTTTTTTTATTAACTTACCACATGGCATGATTTTATTGGTTGTTGAAAGTCCCTGCTTAGAAGGACTCTCAACCTTGATCCCCGTGAAGAGTCATCTTTCTCTTTTCACTCCAATGGTAATTGAGTCCCCATATGTCAGAAGAGAAACTCTATTTCTTAGCATTGGAGTTGCTCTTATCCAATTTTGTGAACCCCCAACATTGGAGCGAGGTAAGGTTCTCGTATGAATTTTTTAAAAATTCAGTATTTAAATTCTTGAAGTGGAGTGAAATTATGAATTATAGGTAATTTAACCCTCTTTTTTAAGGATTCTCTTTAGTGAAAGATCTACATTAATGCATTAGAATCACTCATAAAAGAAAGAGGAACGACAGTAATTTTAGCAGAGGAGCCGCAATAATTTTTGTAGAGGCATGAATTCAGAAAGATAAAATAGTTTAAAAAAGATAAAAAATGAAGAAGATGAGTGTGTAAATGTGAGAAGGAATAAAGTAGAGATAATAGTAGATTTAAAAATTTTATAAATTGATTTAAAAAAATTGTCTAAAAATTTACTATGAATATATGTTCACTTTTAAAAGTTTGTATCTTATTATTTTAAAAAGACAGATTACATATTATTAGTTATATCTTTTATAAATACATAAATTTTTGGCAAAGGAGCGACAATAATTTTTGTAGAAGCGATAATAATTACTCTATTAGTCTTTATAGTTTCGTAAAATTTTTAATTAGGTTCTATATTTTTTTTTTAATTGAGTCATTGTACTAAAATTTTTTTAATTAAGTCCTTCTTAGTAATAATTAGCTTAATTTTATTGGGATCCAATTAAAAAAAATTTGATATAAAAATCTAAAAAAAATATAAAAATCCAATTAAAAAAATTAGTGTAATAATTCAATTAAAAAAATATAAAAATTTAATTAAAAATTTCGCAAAACTATAAAAAACAACAAATAATTCAACCTAAAATAAACGTTGTACGCATAACACCTTATCCATATTTCTGGTAGACCTTGCTGTCTCAGTGTTGGAGTTCACGCACGCTAAGTACTAAATACAATTCCACTTTCTGAGTTTCTTTTTGAAAACCCAACAGTTACTTTAATTGAGTGACAAACAAAATAGACTAATCAAAGACGGAATCTTAAGCCAATTGTTTTAGGGTGAAGTTTTTAGTGGGATAATGAATCTCAGGATGTCGATTAAGTATATTTGATAAGCAACAATAAAGTAAGTATTAGTAAAAGTAACATATGAAAAGATATTTAACTTTAGTGTTGAATTAAAATTAGAAAATAGTTTATATTTAATAAATATTAATTACTTAAAATTTTCTTGAACAAGAATTATTTAAAACAAAAACTAAGTTTTCCATCAACATAATGGGGAGAAAAGATGGGCACATACGTGGAGGCATGAATGAAGCCCAACCCATTACCTTATTATGGACCATCCATAATTATGGATCACGCTAGTTTTCTGTTTTTTTTTTTTGGAGTGAACTTCTAATTCAGGCATTGAGCCCACTTTCTCAAACTAAATTATCGTTATGTTCTTATTTCAAATGGAATTTTCCACCTATGAAAAAGACTCAAGTTTTGCATAACATTGTTGGCCGAATAACATTACGTGATACGTACCAAAAGTTAGGTGAAAACTCACTTATAGTTGAACGTAGAGTTGATAACTGAAAGTCGTTAGATAATTTGATTGATTTGACTAAATTTTTATCTAACGACTTTTAATTAACAATTTTACGTAAAATCAACTGTACCTAAATTTTCACCCAAAAACTATGTATTTAACATGATTAATAATTATTCAAACTAGGATATCCTTGCATCCGAAGTTCAAGGGGGAAATCGCATTACATCTCTCAGATAAGTATGATGCCTATGATTCATTATAAGTGAAGTATATTTTATTTATTGTGAACCAATTATAACTCAAATAACATAATCTTTTCGTACTCATCATTTAGAAGCACGAATTTAAGTCTCACTTCTAACTAAATATATATTGTTTTTGAAATTTATTAAAAAATTTTAAAAATATTTTTAAATTTTATTTTATTTTAATTTTATCTTTAAAGTTTTATATTTGTATTAAATATGTTTTTGAGAGCCAAATTTTTAAATATTTAGAATCAATCTAGTAATAATGTATGACAATTATATTTATTTTACTTATATTAAAAGTTATTCTTATAAAATTATTGTTGAATTGATTTTAAATTTTTAAAAAAATTAGCTGGCAAAATACATTTGATACAAATAAAAATTTTTTAAAATAAAATATAATGTATGAATATTTTTAAAATTTTTAATAAAATTTTAAAACAAAATATATATTTATTCTTGATTATATAACCAAGGGCAACAAGGATATTCTTTCTTACAAATGATGCCAATAAGTTTTTAATTTTTTAATTATTTAGCTTCATCTAATTAATAAATGCATGTAAGCAACATAGATATGTTCTATTACATTTTGCTTTCTCCGCCTCCATAGACCAAGTAGCGAATTAATGCGACAAATAATATCTTTAATCTTTTCTCCTTGTACCATATGAGACATGAGGGTATCGCTTCACATCACTCCAAAAACTGTTTTGGCCACGTTATATGTACTAGTTTGTTTGTTTATATATAATGAGAAATGTTAGGGCATTAGAATTTCTAATAATATATTTTATTTTATATTCTTAAATATTAATGGTTAATTAATAGATAAAAATAATAAATTTTGATAGTCTTTTAATATTTCTCATGTATAGTTTACTATATTATTGAAATGGATTAATATAATTGACTTTAGTTGTGCTAAGAATAATTAAGATTATTCAATTAACTTGGCTAACCATCGTTATACTCTATGCATGACGATCGAACACAACTATATATATATTCTCAGAACCACCCTATGAAGACCAAAACCACAATCCCTTGAAGGATTTAAAAATCTGTATTTGAGGGAAGTTGAGTGCTACATACATATATAGATTTGCATGATTATATATATGATACATTAATATCCCATCAAGTATGGATTCAAGTAAGTCTACATAAATTTATTAGGTTCCATCTGGATTCCGATTTTGAAAACATATATTTATGTTTTTCTTTCCCATTTTATTGTTTTTTAGAAGTAGAATTCAAACACAGTTTTAAATTTTCATTATTAGTGTTTATGAACACAAAACATATAAATATGTCAATACGGTGAAATACAAATATATTTTATTGTTAATAGATATATAATTATTCATGTCTTTTTTTATTAACTTATATTTTTATTGACAATTGGTTATAATTTTATTGTTGTTGCTAAAAAAAAAAAGACAAATAAAAAACCTTATAAAAAATCGACACAAACTCAAAAAAGATTCAAATAAGAGATATAATTATGCATCTTGGAAAAATGAATCACTACAATATTTTTTTTTAAGCCACGGGTTTTTATATATGTCAAATTAGAAACCATAATCGTAAATAATCTTGATCATGGTTTTTAACTATGACTTTATAAAATAGTTTTTTGTCGCAAAATTTTCAAAAAATAGCGTGATAATAGATATTAAAAGTAATGATTTTGAAGGATGATATTTTTCCAATATAGTTATTTTAAGATTTAGATCACATTTTTATATCACGTTTAATAAAAACCGTGACTTAGAAGTATTTATAGTTAGAATTGTTTAATATATAATAATTATTTTAAACAGCCTGATTTAAAAGGGTCAAATTTTTGGGAGCTAGTAATTTTAGTATTTTTTATCGTCATTTGACCACTGTAAATATAAGGGAGCCACTCATATAGAGACGTTGAAAACGTCTTTTTATAAAGATATTTTTTAATAATTAAAATTTAACGTATATAATCGATTAAATCGTATTATTTTTGTTAGAATTATGTTAGACAAATTGATTTGATCGAAAAATGGTAAATCAAATCTTGAACTGGTCTAAATTAATATTATTTTTTATAAAAAATAACTACAATACCCTATTATAGAAAATGACTAAAATACTTCTATTATATATATATATAAAAAAGAGTATTTTAATCATTCTCTATAATAAAGGTATTGTAGTAATTTTTTATAAAAAAATAATATTAATTTAGATTAGTTCAAGATTTGATTCACCATTTTTTCGGTTAAATTAATTTGTCTAGCGTAATTTTGACAAAAATAATATGATTTAATCGATTATATATGTTAAATTTTAATTACTAAAAAACATCTTTAAAAAAAAGATGTTTTAGGTGTCTTTATCTAAATCGCTTCCTAAATATAATTTTTTTAATACACAAGTTTTACTAATTTATGTACAAATTCTAAAAAATATGTATGTAAATTATATTAATTCATATGTGCAAACTCTAATAAATATTAGTACAAATTATATACTTTTTGTATGTAAAATTTGTGTACATATAAGAGCAAATTATTAATGCTAGATCAATTACTGACAAAAGATAATAATATTTACTGGTTATATATCCAGGGACGGACATACGGTGAGTAGAGGCCTCGGCACTCTAATTTTTTTTAAAAAAAAATTAACAGTAATAAGTTATTAAGTATGATTTGATTTTTTTAAAAAAATTATTTAATATTTACTCAATATAAATAAAAGTTCAATCCAACGTAAATATTAATAATTTTTAATATTTAAAAAGTAAGTAATAATATTAAAACAATCTAAAACATATATTATTATCAATATTTTTTAATTAAATAAAATTTTTTAAATTCCATAAAGTGGATTCTTTTTCTTCGTGTGACCGTCTTTCTTGATTCATTTAGTATTAATTCTCTCTATTTCAATAGTTACAACTGAAATATTTTTTTCAATTATAAATATTGTGGAGAATAACTCAGAAAATAAAATGAAAGATGAATTTATTTCTAATTGTTTTTTAATTATATTCAAAAGAAAATTATTGAAAAATTTGACACAGATTCTGTTATCGATGAATTAAAAAGAATCGACTACTTCGTTAGTAAGAAGTACACACATATTTTTTATATTTTAAAATATATTCTCTATCGGTATATTTTTGTAATACATCTTACATTAGATAATTTTTTGCATAATTTTTTAATATTATATGTTATTGCCCCATGATAATATTTCTAGATTCGTCCTGTATATATCATTACTGGTCTAATAATAAGAAAAAGTTTAGGACCAACAACTTTATTAAATTTTGGCCAGTATATAACTAGCAAAAGAAAAGTGAGTAATCTCACACTATTGGATAAAATCTCACACCAATGTAGCATACATGCATTTATTTGATATGATTATTGCATTGTTAGGTTCAGCACATGGATATCCCTGGTTCAAAGGGATAAGTAGCGAGCCAAGGGGCATGCTCCTCAAAATTCTTGTGCGCAATTGTGCTAAGTACATTGAATGTGGCAACATCTCAGATGCAGATTCAGCATTAGCAAAAATTTCTCACCTTGCTTCCTCAGAAGGTGATCGATTCCAAAGGCTAGCAACTTATTTCAGTGAGGCACTTACATGCCAACTTGTGAATAGATCATACCTCCATGGTGCACATAACATTCTATCAAAACCACTCTCAACTTTTGAAGACTCTTTTGCTAAGGGTTTATTCTTTGAACTCTATCCATTCCAAAGGGTATCTTATGCGGTTACAAATCAGGCCATTATTGAAGCCATGACAGGGCTTCAAGGTATTCAGATACTTGATCTTAGTGCACCCCATGATGCTACTCAATGGGTCCTCTTTATGCAGAGTTTAAAAGAGCGTTGTAGTTCTTCTTCTTCTTCATCAACTAGACCACAACAACGACCATATTTGAAGATCACTTGTGTGCATAGAAATCAGGAGGTGTTAGCCCAAATGAAGTTGCGGTTGACATTGGAAGCTGACAAGTTTTTCCAATTCGAATTCAATGACATTGTGAGTATATAAATATATCAACTATGTTAAATGTAAAACAAAATCCAGCTATTAATTTAGCCAAATATATAAAATATATATTAAAATATAAAATACATCTTAAAAATAAAATAAAATTTATATATTTATACACAAATACATAATAATAAATTTAATAATTAATTTTATGTACACAAAAGCAAAGAAAAAATTTTTTATTGATTGATTGAATTGAACTGAAATGGATTGTAAATTATGAGGGTGAAACTAAATATATATAGAGCATTATCCTATAAAAGATAAAAACAAATAAAGATAAGATAAGAATAACTAAAAATAAGATGATAAAGACTAAAATTAAAACTGAATTTATATATTCTATTGAGGTAAATTTGTGGGTCACGAGACTTCTTTATTATTGTCATGAGTTAAGGTAAAAAAGTAATTTAATATATACTTCAATAATTTTAATCACTTTAATCACTGTTTACCTAGGCCTATAATATGCATAGATCTATTAAAAGTAGGATTATTTAACAATATTTTATCTAATTTTGATTTGTAATTTTATTTAATTTTTAATTAGATTTTATAATTTAAAAAAATTTTATCAAAATTTATTAGTGATGTTTATAAATCGAGTTATTCGAGTTTGTAGAAGAATAAAAAGCGAACCAATTAGATTTTAATTGATTTGGATTAGTTCAAATTTAAGATTTTTTGTTAGTGGATTCGAACCAATCTAAATAAAATAACAAAAAATAAAAAATTATAGAAATAATGTGTAAGTGTAAAAAAATAAAAATAAAAAGTGATACATCATCGAAATTATATTTAAATAAATATCATAATTTGAGTTAAAGAGAAATCACGTTGTATATATATTATTATATATATATTTTTAAAATTAATATAAGTCTAATGGAGTAATCGGATTAGTTCAAATTTTACAATCCTTGAAATATTCGAAACCAAATAAAGTCCAGTTTAATCGAATCTGACCAGATTGCCGGATACATAACTAATATAATTGGATTGGGTTGATTTTAATTCGGTAGTTGAATGTGAATATCTCTATAATTTAATTTATAATGTAAAGAAGCTTTTCAATTAAATATCTAAAATTAAAGTTTAATTGGGTGAATGTAATTTTAGCTAACTTATTACAAAACTAAGTTCTCCATGTGTCCAATAATGGAGAGACAAGGAGTACGCTTTAGTTAACAATAAACAAGTCTAAATAAGTCATAATGCTATTGACAAAGGAATGAGGTATTAGAGCAAAAAGAGTACAAATAAATAAAAATTACCTATGATTTTATAATATTTTTAATTCTCAACATATATAAAAAATGTTAGCTAGAAGATTAATACTTTTAAAAAAAATTATGAAGAGTTAATTTAATTAGTATAAAAAAAATATTGATCCCATAATATTTCTCTTGATTATTATATTACTATTATATGATATCTAAATTTTAATATTTTTTAGTTAGTACTGATCATTTTGCAACATATATACAGGTTAGTACTTTAGAAAATTTAAACCTAGAAAATTTGCCTATACTTAACGGAGAGCCTATTGCAATCAGTATTGTTCTTCAATTGCACCGCTTTTTAAGCACCGATGATCACCTGTTCAGTTGCGGTATCCAACCAATTCTTCTATCAACAAAGTTTTGCAGATGTGATTGCCAAGGACAGTTATAATAATAACAATCACAATGTCATAATTAATCAAAGTCCTAATTCGGCATTGGCACTAGCAACTCATCATCGTTTAACTCAAAGCCCAATGCCTAAGATGGAGTGTTTTTTGCACGGCCTTTGGAAGCTCCAGCCCAAAGTTATGGTCATCATCTCCACGGGGACCTAAGGTGGCCATGGTCCCCCCAAATTTTTTTAAAAAAAATAGTAAATAGTAATAATTAATAATATTAAATTTTTTTATATATAATATTAAAAAAAATATAAGTTACAAAATTTTATAAATTAAAATAACTAAAAACTGCACTATGTATTGGATATTTGAATTATTGTTGTTCTTGTTAACAAATAGCTCATTCTAATAATTAATAAAAATGGTTCTATTATACTAGCCCAAGCCCATACTATTAATTAAAGTAACCCTAGTACATTTTTCAAATATTTATTTCAAACTATCATAGGCATAGCGTCACTTTTCTCTCTCTTTTAGTGATTCCCAAACTTTTGGTCTTCTACTCTTCTCATTTTAATTTTCTTTCCATACCAAAACAAGACATATGAAGAAAAACCATTGAAGAGAAGTGAACAACAAAATATTAACCATTGAATGCACAACAAAGATTCAAAGAGGTATATTTCAATTTTTTTTAAGTTAATGACAATGTCAAGTATTATTTACATTATTTATTTAAAATAATTAATTTATTTTTTTTTATAATGGACAGTGTTCAAAGATTGAAGTGAGGACAAAACTCAATAGAATTATTTTTTTGTGAGACTTGGAACAAAAAATAATCAGGTAAATCAATAACTTTATTTTTGGTTATTATATATTTGTGTTTCTAAAATTATTTGTTATTACTCAATAGGTTTAATATTTTTTTTAAGAAAATAATATATATGCAATTATTTTTGTTTTTTTTTTGTTAGATAGTTCAAGTTAAGTTAAAAATGTCAAAGATGAAAACAATTCACTCATTTTTCAAGAGAAAAGAGAGAATATATGATGAACAAAATTCAGCTTCAGATTCTTTGAGTAATGTTCAAAATATTATTGAACAACCTGTGACACAACTTGTTGAGCAAGATATTCAACCCCTGCTTCCAAAATAGCAAGGACTGAAATAGATCAAGTTAATATTGATACATTGATGCGTGATCCCGGAAAGCGTCCGCAAATTTGGAATTATCCTATCAATCAACAAGATGAAATCCGTAGAGCATACATAAAGTTTGGACCATATCAATTTATTATGGATGAGTACCCTCTTTCTGGTCTAGAAAGTCATCCTCGTCGTTTCAAAGCTCATTGGTTTAAGAGTTTTTCTTGGCTAGAATATTCGCCAAAAGTGGATGCTGTATTTTGTCTTCCATGCTATTTATTTTCTAGAAAATCAAGTCCATTCACATCAGGAGGATTTCGCAATTGGAAAAAAGTGAATAATGGAAAG
>NC_029774.3:9070797-9076585 GCF_000817695.3 Arachis duranensis | reverse complement strand
TTTAATTAATTATATGTGTTAATTTTTAATTTTTAAAAAATATCCAAAAAAAAGATATTTTTAACATGTTTATAAGTGGCTCAAAAACGTAAGTTTTCGTTCATCTCCAAGTGAATTGCCGTTACTAGTAGAATCATTATCACTACTTATTATCGTTTATCTCCATCATCAACACCACCGTATCCTCACTCACTCACTCCCACCACCACCATCATCTTGTTTTTGTCTCTATTATCAACCCCACCGTGCCTTCCTCCATTTTCGCTACCTCATTCAACTTATCCTTGTCCCTTCCATACCATTGACCCATCATCATCTATCCATTCTCTACCCTCACGCCTACTAATCATCTCACTTTACTACCTCATACTCACTCCCACATTATCATTATCACATCTCTCTCTCTTTTTGAAGTAATTATCGTGACATAAACTCAGACAGAAAATCGCCCTCGGAGGAGAGAAACGAGGTCAAGATAGTATCGGAGCAGAGGCATCATCAGGGAGAAAGACACAATGTGCGATCGAACAAGAGGCTAAAGAGACTTTCAAGGCGGATTAGAGGTCATCGACAAAAACGATACCCTAGTTCTTTAAATCGGGGGAGGCACAGCGATGGCCTTGCGTGGCAATACCCATGTGACAGCAACCATGACTTTAGGGATGGTCAAGGGCACGAAGCGTGAGGCTCGGTGTTGGCATCTTGCAACATGCGGTGAAGGAGTCTTCGGTGGCAACGATTTCTTGGAATGAAATGTTGATGGAAAAAAAGAAAGGGAAGATGAAAATTCCGGGTCTCCGCTAAGGTGGAGCGGATTCTCGTTGAATGACGTCATTTTTATATTACCAAACTAGCACTTAACAGTACACGTTAGCACTAATGAGACGGAAGTTTATTTAAAAACGAATGAAGACTCACGTTTTTCAATTAAGGAACGTAATTGATCATTTATAAAAGTTAGGAATTTAATTGATGCGTGATTTGAATTTCGAGAATCGAATTGGCATTTATTTTTTTACTGGCCCAAAGAAAATTACCATTTATCAATACTTAGAGCAACTTTAATGAGATATTTTTTTGATATCATTTTTTACTTTTGCCGAAACTTAACTGATTTAAAATTAAAATTTGTATTTGATATAATTAAAGTTAAAATTCAGGTGTAGTTAATTTTATGTGAAATTGACAATTTAGATGATAATTTAGTTAAATTTATCAAATTATTTAACGACTCTTAACTATTAATGTTGAGTTAAAAAATTAACTAACTTAATTGATGATGAAAAACATTATTTTATTGGGTGATTAATTAGTTTTGAATGTGTTTAGTTAAGTGTTGTAGGTCATAAATCAAATAATCAGCAGCCCAATTAGAAGGAAACAAAAACCAGTTTATTGGTGAATATCTAGCTAACAAAGTCCAAAGTCACTAAGCAAAAAAATCAAATGGGCTAAAAAGTAAAAAAAGAAAATTCAAGCCCAAGTTGATCCTACCAAGCTTCTCATACAAGATTGATGTCTTCACTCTCTTTTATTGCTCCAGTCAGCAACAAAACACAAGAAAGAGAGCTTCATCCTTCCTACTCATTTTATCAAAGAAGAAAGAAAGAGAAAGCCTAATCACAAAGGCCTCAAATTTGATGAAGTGAGCCCATATTCCTAAGCAAGTTCATTAGGTGATGCAAGTCCATTCCTTATATAACTTAGTGGCTAACCAAGTAACTAAAGTTCATTTACATCTGAACTAATCCCTTCTCCACTGAACCAACTCTCTGTTTTCGTTCTTCTCTTCTCTCCCCCACGCATGATAAGATGGCTATGCTAGGGTTCACATCCTAGAAGAAAAAGAGAGTTTCTGATCGCAAGCTTTGTCTTTCAGACAATACACAAAGAAGAAAAGGGGAAGAAGCTTCTTGAAAAAAAGGTCAAATCAATGAAGCCAAAAGTAAAGGGCTCCTCTAGCTTAATCAGAAGATAAAGGTAGATTGTTTCTATTTACATGCATGTTGATAGCTTGATTGAAACCTACCTTCTTCTACACATACCATTTCGGAAAAAAAATAAAAAAAAGTGGTGTCTGTTTTTTTCTGCTGTAAATCAATGAATGAGATTGTTTCTTGGAGACAAAGCACAAGATTAATGGCTTGGATTCTGATAAGCTGATTGAGAGAGAAAAATATTACTGCTACTGTGTTAGTTACGGGACTTAGTTCTAAGTAAAAATTCCTAATTTTTTGGGCTGATGAAAGGAAGAGAGAAAGGCTAATTTCAAGCTGGTTCAAGAACCAAGGAGCTAAACCCTAGCCATGAAAAAAGCAAGATACAAATAGAAAAATTACTTCAGAGTGAAGGCAAGGAAAGATAATCAGTGTTATTGAGGTTTTGTTATGTGAAAAGTTCTCTGAAGAAATTCCTCTACTTAGACAGTGTTTTCTTTCAAAGAAGCATTCCGCCAAAAATGAAGAATTGAATCAGAGACATGCAAATCTGGTTTATCACATAGCAAAGAGGCTGTTGAAGAGTCAATATCTTTCATGTTTTACAGATTGTAATTTACTTTTCAATGTTTATCTTTCTATAATTTCTTGAGTGAAAAGGCATATTGAGAGAGCCAAGTAAAAAGCTATGAGTGGAAAGAGGCTGAGTGAAACACTTGAGAAAAAAGTCTAGAGTTATTTTCAGATTTCTTTAGGTACGTCTGTGTCTTGTATCTTGTACTTGTGAGGTATCCTTTTCTTAGTTGGGTTAGCACTAAGAGTGAAGAGTTAGGTATTAGCATAGCCAATGTCAAGTTAGGCTAGAACTTGAGTGTGAAAGGATTGTGTCAATCCTGTGAAATTGGTGTACGTAATACTTTTAACTATAGTGGAAATTCTTCCATTGTTGTGGAGGAGACTGGATATAGGTTGCATAGCACAAGGCAACCAAACCAGGATACATGCTGGTGTTAGCATCTATCTTCTCTGCTGTGTTCTATTTTCTGATATTCATGAGACAAAAATAAATTGTCTCTAAATTTTTCGCTGCTGAGTTCAAATAGAATCAAAATGGAAAGTTTATTTTAAAGGGTCATTTCAGTAACAAAAAGAAAGGCATAGATTCAGCCCCCCTTCTCTAAGCCTACCACAACCTTCAATTAACTTCACATGAAATCAATTGCACATAAGTTTCTACCTTAATATAATATTTGAAATGATACTAGTATAAGTAAGGAGATACTATATCATTTAAAAAAAAGACCAATGAAGGTTGTAGAAGGCTTAGAGAATGGTTGAATCTATGACCTTCTTTTACTTTAATGAAATAACCCTTTTAAAATAAATTTTCAATCTGAATCTGTTTAAACTCAGTAGCAAAAAATTTATGAGACAATTTATTTTTGTCTCATGAATATTAGAAAACAGAACAGAGCAGGGAAGAGAGAAGCTGACACTATCATGTATCCTAGTTCAGTTGCCTTGTGTAATGCAACCTACATCCAGTCTCTACCACAACAGTGGTAGAATTTTCACTATAGTTAAAGTATTACATACACCAATTCCACAGGATTGACACAATCACAATCCTTTCACTCTCAAGTTCTAACCTAACTTGACTTGGTTATGCTAATACCTAACTCTCCACTCTTAGTGCTAACACAACTAAGAAAGGGATACCTCACTGGTATAAGATACAAGACACAAAATCAATCTAAAAAAATTTGAAATCACTCTAGGCTTTTCTCTCAAGTGTTTCTCTCTGCCTCTTTCCACTCATAGGCTCTTTCAATGACTCTCTCATTCAGCCTTTTATCTCAAGAAATTACAGAAAGATAAATATTGAAAAGAAAATTACAATCTGTAAAACATGAAGGAGATTGATGCTTCAACAGCCTCTTTGCTATGTGATAAACCAGATTTACTTGCCTCTGATTTAGTTCCTCATTCTAGCGGAATGCTCCTTTGACTAGGAAGCACTGTCCAAGTTGATGAACTTTTTCAGTGAACTCTTCTCAGAATATAAACCTCAAAACACTGGTTATCTCTCATTGTCTTCAGAATGATGAGAAATATTCTTTTATATCTCCTTGTATGTTGCTGAGTTGCTCTCTCTTAGGTCAACCATCGAGCTGTGTGCTTCAACAACCTACCACATCACTTCTTTTCAGTAAATCCTCAAATTAGGAACTCTGGTTCTGACCTTCTTTGTTGACCAAAAGCCACAGGATAGCAGAAACAAATATTTTCAATGGTAAACTCAAATCTTAGCCATTGAAACACTACTTGGTCCCCAAGACACACTTTTGACCATAGATTCACAGCAGTGTTTGTTGAGTTGGGAAATTAACAATATTAATTAGTGATGACAAACATTATTTTTGGGCAAAATAAATAATTAGTGTTGATCAATTTTAATGGCATATTACTAACTATTTATTTCATGTTGCAGGCCAAATTCATTTAAGCAGCCCAAATGGTATAAAGACAAATATAACAAGGCTGATGGGTAAAGCCCAAACAAAAGCAAAAAGATAGAAGCCAAAATATTAGATGGGCCAAACGGGTTACACACCAACACCCGATCCAAGCCCGATCTGGCTTCTTAATTTCAATTCCCTCCATGTTGCTCCAACCAAAGCAACGTTACCCTCCTCTCAGATCAAGTCAAATCAGCTTTAGAAAAAGTAAGAAAGAGAAAGAGAGAAAGAGCTTCTTCACCAAGCAAAACACCAAAGAAGCAAGAGAGAGAAAGGTTAAGCTTGATATACAGAAATCTAATCACAAAATTGAAACCAAATCAAGCTTAGGTTAAAGGTATTCCATCTCATCTTGCTCACATCAAATCTTCTTCTCTTCATCCCTACTCTCTGTTCTATCCGAAAATGGCATTCAAAGAAAAAGTTGATCTCTGTTCTTCACTGCTACAAATCCACGGTCACAAGAGATTCTTGGGGACCAAGTTGCATCTTTATAGTTCAGATTTGGTTGACCATTGGAAAACAATTTCGGTTACTCCTTCATGGCTTTCGGTCAAGTTGGAAAAGTCAGAAGAAAAGGTTCCACTTTGATGATTGAGAAGAAAAAGTGAGCTTGTGAGTTGGTGAAGCTCAAGGCTCAAGATGTGGACCTTGGAAGAAGAACCAAGGAACATGCAAGGAGATAAAAAGAAGCTTGTTGTTCATTCTGAAGCAAGGAGAGATAACCAGTAAACTTGAGGTGTTTGTTCTGAGAAAGCTCTTTGAATAAGTTCAACTAACTGGACAGTGTAACCTAATCAAAGGTGCATTCCGCCAGTATGAAGAACTGAATCAGAGGCTTGATAATATGGTTTTTCGCATAGCACAGAGGCTGTTGATGAAGTCAATCTCCTTCATGTTATACTGATTGTGATGTATTTTTCTAAGCTTATCTTTCTGTAATTTCTTGAGAGAAAAGGCATTGTGAGAAAGCTTGAGAAAAAGCCAAGAGTTGAAAAAGGCTGAGAGATACACTTTAGAGAAAAGCCTAGAGTTATTTTCAGATTTCTTTAGGTTGATTAAGTGTCTTGTATCTTGTACCTGTTTGGTATCCCTTTCTTAGTTGGAATAGCACTAAGAGTGAATAGTTGAGTGTTAGCATAGCCAATGTCAAGTTAGGTTAGAACTTGAGTGTGAAATTGGTGTATGTAATACTGTTAACTATAGTGAAATTCTTCCATTGTTGTGGAGGAGACTGGATGTAGGTTGCATAGCACAAAGCAACCGAACCAGAATATATGCTGGTGTTAGCTTTTTCTTCTCTGTCATGTTCTGTTTTCTGATATTCATGAG
>NC_029774.3:9062171-9067959 GCF_000817695.3 Arachis duranensis | reverse complement strand
TTTAATTAATTATATGTGTTAATTTTTAATTTTTAAAAAATATCCAAAAAAAAGATATTTTTAACATGTTTATAAGTGGCTCAAAAACGTAAGTTTTCGTTCATCTCCAAGTGAATTGCCGTTACTAGTAGAATCATTATCACTACTTATTATCGTTTATCTCCATCATCAACACCACCGTATCCTCACTCACTCACTCCCACCACCACCATCATCTTGTTTTTGTCTCTATTATCAACCCCACCGTGCCTTCCTCCATTTTCGCTACCTCATTCAACTTATCCTTGTCCCTTCCATACCATTGACCCATCATCATCTATCCATTCTCTACCCTCACGCCTACTAATCATCTCACTTTACTACCTCATACTCACTCCCACATTATCATTATCACATCTCTCTCTCTTTTTGAAGTAATTATCGTGACATAAACTCAGACAGAAAATCGCCCTCGGAGGAGAGAAACGAGGTCAAGATAGTATCGGAGCAGAGGCATCATCAGGGAGAAAGACACAATGTGCGATCGAACAAGAGGCTAAAGAGACTTTCAAGGCGGATTAGAGGTCATCGACAAAAACGATACCCTAGTTCTTTAAATCGGGGGAGGCACAGCGATGGCCTTGCGTGGCAATACCCATGTGACAGCAACCATGACTTTAGGGATGGTCAAGGGCACGAAGCGTGAGGCTCGGTGTTGGCATCTTGCAACATGCGGTGAAGGAGTCTTCGGTGGCAACGATTTCTTGGAATGAAATGTTGATGGAAAAAAAGAAAGGGAAGATGAAAATTCCGGGTCTCCGCTAAGGTGGAGCGGATTCTCGTTGAATGACGTCATTTTTATATTACCAAACTAGCACTTAACAGTACACGTTAGCACTAATGAGACGGAAGTTTATTTAAAAACGAATGAAGACTCACGTTTTTCAATTAAGGAACGTAATTGATCATTTATAAAAGTTAGGAATTTAATTGATGCGTGATTTGAATTTCGAGAATCGAATTGGCATTTATTTTTTTACTGGCCCAAAGAAAATTACCATTTATCAATACTTAGAGCAACTTTAATGAGATATTTTTTTGATATCATTTTTTACTTTTGCCGAAACTTAACTGATTTAAAATTAAAATTTGTATTTGATATAATTAAAGTTAAAATTCAGGTGTAGTTAATTTTATGTGAAATTGACAATTTAGATGATAATTTAGTTAAATTTATCAAATTATTTAACGACTCTTAACTATTAATGTTGAGTTAAAAAATTAACTAACTTAATTGATGATGAAAAACATTATTTTATTGGGTGATTAATTAGTTTTGAATGTGTTTAGTTAAGTGTTGTAGGTCATAAATCAAATAATCAGCAGCCCAATTAGAAGGAAACAAAAACCAGTTTATTGGTGAATATCTAGCTAACAAAGTCCAAAGTCACTAAGCAAAAAAATCAAATGGGCTAAAAAGTAAAAAAAGAAAATTCAAGCCCAAGTTGATCCTACCAAGCTTCTCATACAAGATTGATGTCTTCACTCTCTTTTATTGCTCCAGTCAGCAACAAAACACAAGAAAGAGAGCTTCATCCTTCCTACTCATTTTATCAAAGAAGAAAGAAAGAGAAAGCCTAATCACAAAGGCCTCAAATTTGATGAAGTGAGCCCATATTCCTAAGCAAGTTCATTAGGTGATGCAAGTCCATTCCTTATATAACTTAGTGGCTAACCAAGTAACTAAAGTTCATTTACATCTGAACTAATCCCTTCTCCACTGAACCAACTCTCTGTTTTCGTTCTTCTCTTCTCTCCCCCACGCATGATAAGATGGCTATGCTAGGGTTCACATCCTAGAAGAAAAAGAGAGTTTCTGATCGCAAGCTTTGTCTTTCAGACAATACACAAAGAAGAAAAGGGGAAGAAGCTTCTTGAAAAAAAGGTCAAATCAATGAAGCCAAAAGTAAAGGGCTCCTCTAGCTTAATCAGAAGATAAAGGTAGATTGTTTCTATTTACATGCATGTTGATAGCTTGATTGAAACCTACCTTCTTCTACACATACCATTTCGGAAAAAAAATAAAAAAAAGTGGTGTCTGTTTTTTTCTGCTGTAAATCAATGAATGAGATTGTTTCTTGGAGACAAAGCACAAGATTAATGGCTTGGATTCTGATAAGCTGATTGAGAGAGAAAAATATTACTGCTACTGTGTTAGTTACGGGACTTAGTTCTAAGTAAAAATTCCTAATTTTTTGGGCTGATGAAAGGAAGAGAGAAAGGCTAATTTCAAGCTGGTTCAAGAACCAAGGAGCTAAACCCTAGCCATGAAAAAAGCAAGATACAAATAGAAAAATTACTTCAGAGTGAAGGCAAGGAAAGATAATCAGTGTTATTGAGGTTTTGTTATGTGAAAAGTTCTCTGAAGAAATTCCTCTACTTAGACAGTGTTTTCTTTCAAAGAAGCATTCCGCCAAAAATGAAGAATTGAATCAGAGACATGCAAATCTGGTTTATCACATAGCAAAGAGGCTGTTGAAGAGTCAATATCTTTCATGTTTTACAGATTGTAATTTACTTTTCAATGTTTATCTTTCTATAATTTCTTGAGTGAAAAGGCATATTGAGAGAGCCAAGTAAAAAGCTATGAGTGGAAAGAGGCTGAGTGAAACACTTGAGAAAAAAGTCTAGAGTTATTTTCAGATTTCTTTAGGTACGTCTGTGTCTTGTATCTTGTACTTGTGAGGTATCCTTTTCTTAGTTGGGTTAGCACTAAGAGTGAAGAGTTAGGTATTAGCATAGCCAATGTCAAGTTAGGCTAGAACTTGAGTGTGAAAGGATTGTGTCAATCCTGTGAAATTGGTGTACGTAATACTTTTAACTATAGTGGAAATTCTTCCATTGTTGTGGAGGAGACTGGATATAGGTTGCATAGCACAAGGCAACCAAACCAGGATACATGCTGGTGTTAGCATCTATCTTCTCTGCTGTGTTCTATTTTCTGATATTCATGAGACAAAAATAAATTGTCTCTAAATTTTTCGCTGCTGAGTTCAAATAGAATCAAAATGGAAAGTTTATTTTAAAGGGTCATTTCAGTAACAAAAAGAAAGGCATAGATTCAGCCCCCCTTCTCTAAGCCTACCACAACCTTCAATTAACTTCACATGAAATCAATTGCACATAAGTTTCTACCTTAATATAATATTTGAAATGATACTAGTATAAGTAAGGAGATACTATATCATTTAAAAAAAAGACCAATGAAGGTTGTAGAAGGCTTAGAGAATGGTTGAATCTATGACCTTCTTTTACTTTAATGAAATAACCCTTTTAAAATAAATTTTCAATCTGAATCTGTTTAAACTCAGTAGCAAAAAATTTATGAGACAATTTATTTTTGTCTCATGAATATTAGAAAACAGAACAGAGCAGGGAAGAGAGAAGCTGACACTATCATGTATCCTAGTTCAGTTGCCTTGTGTAATGCAACCTACATCCAGTCTCTACCACAACAGTGGTAGAATTTTCACTATAGTTAAAGTATTACATACACCAATTCCACAGGATTGACACAATCACAATCCTTTCACTCTCAAGTTCTAACCTAACTTGACTTGGTTATGCTAATACCTAACTCTCCACTCTTAGTGCTAACACAACTAAGAAAGGGATACCTCACTGGTATAAGATACAAGACACAAAATCAATCTAAAAAAATTTGAAATCACTCTAGGCTTTTCTCTCAAGTGTTTCTCTCTGCCTCTTTCCACTCATAGGCTCTTTCAATGACTCTCTCATTCAGCCTTTTATCTCAAGAAATTACAGAAAGATAAATATTGAAAAGAAAATTACAATCTGTAAAACATGAAGGAGATTGATGCTTCAACAGCCTCTTTGCTATGTGATAAACCAGATTTACTTGCCTCTGATTTAGTTCCTCATTCTAGCGGAATGCTCCTTTGACTAGGAAGCACTGTCCAAGTTGATGAACTTTTTCAGTGAACTCTTCTCAGAATATAAACCTCAAAACACTGGTTATCTCTCATTGTCTTCAGAATGATGAGAAATATTCTTTTATATCTCCTTGTATGTTGCTGAGTTGCTCTCTCTTAGGTCAACCATCGAGCTGTGTGCTTCAACAACCTACCACATCACTTCTTTTCAGTAAATCCTCAAATTAGGAACTCTGGTTCTGACCTTCTTTGTTGACCAAAAGCCACAGGATAGCAGAAACAAATATTTTCAATGGTAAACTCAAATCTTAGCCATTGAAACACTACTTGGTCCCCAAGACACACTTTTGACCATAGATTCACAGCAGTGTTTGTTGAGTTGGGAAATTAACAATATTAATTAGTGATGACAAACATTATTTTTGGGCAAAATAAATAATTAGTGTTGATCAATTTTAATGGCATATTACTAACTATTTATTTCATGTTGCAGGCCAAATTCATTTAAGCAGCCCAAATGGTATAAAGACAAATATAACAAGGCTGATGGGTAAAGCCCAAACAAAAGCAAAAAGATAGAAGCCAAAATATTAGATGGGCCAAACGGGTTACACACCAACACCCGATCCAAGCCCGATCTGGCTTCTTAATTTCAATTCCCTCCATGTTGCTCCAACCAAAGCAACGTTACCCTCCTCTCAGATCAAGTCAAATCAGCTTTAGAAAAAGTAAGAAAGAGAAAGAGAGAAAGAGCTTCTTCACCAAGCAAAACACCAAAGAAGCAAGAGAGAGAAAGGTTAAGCTTGATATACAGAAATCTAATCACAAAATTGAAACCAAATCAAGCTTAGGTTAAAGGTATTCCATCTCATCTTGCTCACATCAAATCTTCTTCTCTTCATCCCTACTCTCTGTTCTATCCGAAAATGGCATTCAAAGAAAAAGTTGATCTCTGTTCTTCACTGCTACAAATCCACGGTCACAAGAGATTCTTGGGGACCAAGTTGCATCTTTATAGTTCAGATTTGGTTGACCATTGGAAAACAATTTCGGTTACTCCTTCATGGCTTTCGGTCAAGTTGGAAAAGTCAGAAGAAAAGGTTCCACTTTGATGATTGAGAAGAAAAAGTGAGCTTGTGAGTTGGTGAAGCTCAAGGCTCAAGATGTGGACCTTGGAAGAAGAACCAAGGAACATGCAAGGAGATAAAAAGAAGCTTGTTGTTCATTCTGAAGCAAGGAGAGATAACCAGTAAACTTGAGGTGTTTGTTCTGAGAAAGCTCTTTGAATAAGTTCAACTAACTGGACAGTGTAACCTAATCAAAGGTGCATTCCGCCAGTATGAAGAACTGAATCAGAGGCTTGATAATATGGTTTTTCGCATAGCACAGAGGCTGTTGATGAAGTCAATCTCCTTCATGTTATACTGATTGTGATGTATTTTTCTAAGCTTATCTTTCTGTAATTTCTTGAGAGAAAAGGCATTGTGAGAAAGCTTGAGAAAAAGCCAAGAGTTGAAAAAGGCTGAGAGATACACTTTAGAGAAAAGCCTAGAGTTATTTTCAGATTTCTTTAGGTTGATTAAGTGTCTTGTATCTTGTACCTGTTTGGTATCCCTTTCTTAGTTGGAATAGCACTAAGAGTGAATAGTTGAGTGTTAGCATAGCCAATGTCAAGTTAGGTTAGAACTTGAGTGTGAAATTGGTGTATGTAATACTGTTAACTATAGTGAAATTCTTCCATTGTTGTGGAGGAGACTGGATGTAGGTTGCATAGCACAAAGCAACCGAACCAGAATATATGCTGGTGTTAGCTTTTTCTTCTCTGTCATGTTCTGTTTTCTGATATTCATGAG
>NC_029774.3:9057642-9060241 GCF_000817695.3 Arachis duranensis | reverse complement strand
TTTTTTTTAAATTATAATTAAACAAATAAAACATACTTTTAACATAAAACTTTTGTAAAAAAATATTTTTAATATCTTTATTTAAGTAGGTGTCTATTATTATATGTCAAGTAATTTTTGTAATTAAATTTAACTATTATTTTTTAATATTGTTATTGAAAGATTATTCAACTGCCATTGTTAATTTTATTTTAATTTTTTTAAAAATATTATGTGTGCAAAAACACAATCAACAAATCAATCTTTATGTATTTATATATTAATATATATAATTTAATTTATTTTTAATATTTATATTTTATAACTGATTTTAATAATTATTTTTAGTGTATTTTAATATGTATTTTATTTTTCTTTTTAATTTGTTATGCTTTTGGTCACCATATTTTCATAAATGACCAATTATATTCCGTAAAATTGAAAAGAGAGTCACTCTGATAAAGACGTCTAAAATGTCTTTTTTTTTAGATATTTTGACGTCTAAAATGTCTTTTTTTTTTTAAATTTAATAATTAAAATTTAACACATATAATCAATTAAATCGTGTTATTTTTGTCAAAATTAGGCCAAAAAAATAAATTTGATCAAAAAATGGTGAATCAAATTTTAAATCGTTCTAAATTAATATTATTTTTTATAAAAAATGACTACAATAATCCTATTATAAAAATGACTAAAATACTCTTATTATATATATTAATTTTAAAAATCCTAAATCTAACATTTTTGGTTAGGATTTTAAACTTTTAAGATATATATATATAATAAGGATATTTTAATTATTTTTTATAATAGAGATATTATAGTTATTTTTTATAAAAAAATATTAATTTATATTGTTCAAAATTTAATTTATTAATTTTTTGACTAAATTAATTTATTTGATCTAATTTTAATAAAAATAATATAATTTAATATTTAATTAATTATATGTGTTAATTTTTAATTTTTAAAAAATATAGTGATGGTATTTCAGATGACGAGCTTTTGTTTTTTGCTAGGAGATTTAGAAGAATGATGAAGAGCAAGGGCAAATACAAAGGTTCAAGTTCAAAGGAGCAAAAGATAGACTTGAGCAAGGTGACGTGTCATCATTGGAAGGAAGCTGGACACTTCAAATCAAACTGTCCAAAGCTCAAAAAGGAAGAAAAAGGAAATAAGGAAAGGAAGAGAGTACTCATGGCAGCTTGGGAAGATCTTGAGAATGACTCAAATGAAGAAGAAGAATCTGAAGGAGATGACAAAGACTGCTTCATGTCTGGAAACAACAATCTTGATGAGGTAAATTATTATGATTTGACCATTGAGGACTTGCATGCTATTATTGATGATCTTACTTTAAACACATCAAAACTGCTTGATAAATACAATGAATGTAAATCTGAAAGAGATGTGTTAAGAGCTGAAAATGAGTTTTTAAAAGAAAAAGTGAAGGAAACTGAATGTGCTTTGGACATCATTGAAGAAAACAGATTTCTAAAATCTGAACTTGAAAAATTAAAAGGAAAGCACTTTGTGGATCCTTCTCATGAGTTAATTGCTGAAAATGAAAGATTAAATGATATGATTAAAAGGCTGAATGGTGACTTGGCAAAATTTGCTCAAGGTTCTAGTAACTTGGACAAATTACTTGCAAGTCAAAGACCATTGTTTGAAAAATCTGGTTTAGGCTACATAGCCAAGAAAGATGCTTTTTCCAAAACTTCCTCTATGAAATTTGTGGCCTCTTCATCAAATACTAAATCCATACCAAATAAATCAGGTATCGGATATGTTTCAACTTGTGAAGAAAAATCTGATGAAGAATACACAAATGAAGCTGAAATTTCACCAAGAACTGGTCCGAGTTCAAACCGGCCAGGTTTGGGTTATATTTCGAAAAATGAGGCTGCTTTTGAGAAACCTATTTTCTATAACAAAACCTCATTTTCAAAAAATCCAAAGAGCTCAAAAAAATCTGGTGAAAACAGTTTTGCAAAGAGGGACAATTATAACAAAAATCAATTTGTTAAAGGAAATGTGTCTCCCCCAAAAACCAGAAAATTTCAACCATTTAATCACTTCAAGCAATTTAACTCACCCAAGTTTCAGCGACACATACCAGAAAATCATTGTGTTAATTGCAAAAAAAATTGGTCACTCATATGCACAATGCTTCATTGAAAAGAGAGTTGTAGGAAACAAGGTCTACAATGTTGTTTGTAATTTCAATGTCTTGAAACTCATCATGCAGATTTGCCTAGCATCCAAGAACAAAAAGGACATGTGGTACATGGATAGTGGATGTTCAAGGCAAATGACTGGAAGGTCAACCTATTTCATCAAACTAAATAAGTATGATGGAGGTTTTGTGACCTTTGGAGATGATGGCAAAGGTAAAATCATTGCAGTTGGAAAAGTAGGTAATGAGCAATCTACTTTTATTGATGATGTGCTTTTAGTTTGTGGTTTAAAGCACAATCTTTTAAGTATTAGCCAGCTGTGTGATTTAGGATATTTAGTTGTTTTCAAAAGACTTGAATGCTGTGTTGTTAATGAAAAAACAAATGAAGTGATGTTTGTTGCCAAGCGTTTCAATAATATGTATGGACTTACTCTT
>NC_029774.3:9052893-9056905 GCF_000817695.3 Arachis duranensis | reverse complement strand
ACTAGTAAAGCATATAGGGTTTATCATCAAGATGCTAGAATTATTGAAGAGTCCATACATGTTACATTCTGTGATACTAACCTGGTGCAAAGCATTTTGGAAGATGGTGATACAGGAAATCAAGCTCAAAAGGAGGATGAAACTGCTCAGAATCATGGAAAGGAAAATTCTGGACAAGCTGAACCAGAAACAGCAAATGCTGAAAATTCAAGAGACAATTCCATTTTGTCTCATGAATCTGAAGGAAATTCTGCAGACAGCAGCACACAGAATACCTTGGTAACTGAATCTGCACCCAAATCCACCAGACCTCGTGAATGGAGATTCTTGAAGAATTATCCTGAGGAATTTGTCATTGGGGACGTCTCTCATGGAGTGCAAACTAGGTCTTCCACTAGAAAGGCAAATGAAGGTTCAAACATTGCCCTTCTTTCACAAATAGAGCCTCAAAACGTCAAGGAAGCCCTTAGTGACCCCTCTTGGATTAAAGCTATGGAGGATGAGCTTCTTGAGTTTGAAAAGAACTAAGTGTGGACGTTGGTTCCAAGGCCAAGTGGAAAGAAAGTGACCGGCACCAAGTGGATATTCCGGAACAAGTTGGGAGAAGATGGTAGCATTGCAAGAAACAAGGCAAGGCTGGTGGCACAAGGATATGACCAAGAAGAAGGAATAGACTTTGATGAATCCTTTGTCCCTGTTGCCCGAATGGAAGCCATAAGACTTCTCTTAGCTTATGCTACATTTTGTGGTTTTAAATTATACCAAATGGATGTGAAATGTGCATTTTTGAATGGTGTGATAGATAGAGAGGTATATGTGGAGCAGCCCCCTGGTTTTGAAAACAAAGAGCATTCTAATCATGTTTTTAAATTGTCTAAAGCTCTCTATGGTTTAAGACAAGCTCCTAGAGCTTGGTATGAGAGACTTAGCTCTTTTCTTTTGAAAAATGATTTTCAAAGAGGCACCACTGATACAACTCTATTTATCAAGAATTCTAATGATTCCTTCATTTTAGTCTAAATATATGTTGATGACATTATTTTTGGATCAGCTAATGAATCCCTTTGTTCTGAATTTGGAAAACTCATGACAAGTGAATTTGACATGAGTATGATGGGTGAACTTAACTTTTTCCTTGGGCTACAAATTAAACAAACTGAAAATGGTATTTTCATTCATCAAGAAAAGTATGCCAAGGAATTAGTTAAGAAATTTGGTCTTGAAAATGCCAAACCTATGGGAACTCCCATGCACCCGAATTCTAAATTAGATAAGGGAGAAAATGAGAAAGATGTTGATGAGACTAGGTATAGAGGAATGATTGGTTCTCTTATGTACCTAACTTCCTCTAGACCCGATATTGTGCAAAGTGTTGGATTGTGTTCTAGGTTCCAATCCAAACCAAAAGAGTCACATCTTTCAGCAGTTAAGAGGATCATTAGATATGTTCATGGCACATCCAATTTTGGTCTTTGGTATCCTAAGATTGATGACTTTTCTGCAGTTGGTTATTGTGATACAGATTTTGCTGGTGATAGAGTTGATAGAAGGAGCACTTCTGGTTTATGTTGCTTCCTTGGGAAGTCCTTAAATGTATGGTCAAGTAAGAAGCAACCAACAGTGGCCCTTTCCACTGCAGAGGCTGAGTATATAGCTGCTTCTTCTTGTTGTTCTCAGCTCTTATGATTAAAAACACAGCTTGCTGATTACAAAATAAAGGCTGAAAATATACCCCTGATGTGTGATAATATGAGTGCCATTAATATTTCTAAAAATCCAGTTTTGCACTCTAGGACTAAGCATATTGAAGTGAAATTTCACTCAATAAGAGAACATGTCCAAAAGGGGGATATTTGCATTCAATTTGTTAAATTAGAGGAGCAATTAGCAGATATTTTTATAAAACCATTAGCTGAGGATAGATTCTGCATGCTTAGGACTTGTCTAGGAATTTTGAGTTATGATTCCTTATTTGAAAAGTGTTGATGTATTTGCTGGAGCTTTTTGTCTCATGAACAGGTATGAGACAATTCCACGGTCATAAGAGATTCTTGGGGACCAAGTTGCATCTCTATGGTTCAGATTTGGTTGACCATTGGAAAACAATTTCGGTTACTCCTTCATGGCTTTCGGTCAAGTTGGAAAAGTCAGAAGAAAAGGTTCCACTTTGATGATTGAGAAGAAAAAGTGAGCTTGTGGGTTGGTGAAGTTCAAGGCTCAAGATGTGGACCTTGGAAGAAGAACCAAGGAACATGCAAGGAGATAAAAAGAAGCTTGTTGTTCATTCTGAAACAAGGAGAGATAACCAGTGAAGTTGAGGTGTTTGTTCTGAGAAAGCTCTTTGAATAAGTTCAACTAACTGGACAGTGTAACCTAATCAAAGGTGCATTCCGCCAGTATGAAGAACTGAATCAGAGGCTTGCTAATCTGGTTTTTCGCATAGCACAGAGGCTGTTGATGAAGTCAATCTCCTTCATGTTATACTGATTGTGATGTATTTTTCTAAGCTTATTTTTCTATAATTTCTTGAGAGAAAAGGCATTGTGAGAAAGCTTGAGAAAAAGCCAAGAATTGAAAAAGGCTGAGAGATACACTTTAGAGAAAAGCCTAGAGTTATTTTCAGATTTCTTTAGGTTGATTAAGTGTCTTGTATCTTGTACCTGTTTGGTATCCCTTTCTTAGTTGGGATAGCACTAAGAGTGAATAGTTGAGTGTTAGCATAGCCAATGTCAAGTTAGGTTAGAACTTGAGTGTGAAATTGGTGTATGTAATACTGTTAACTATAGTGAAATTCTTCCATTGTTGTGGAGGAGACTGGATGTAGGTTGCATAGCACAAAGCAACCGAACCAGGATATATGCTGGTGTTAGCTTTTTCTTCTCTGTCATGTTCTGTTTTCTGATATTCATGAGACAAAAATAAATTGTCTCATAAATTTTCGCTGCTGAGTTCAAATAGAATCAGATTTGTAACTTTGCTTAAAAAAGGGTCAAAACGGCAACTTAAAAGGAAGGTATAGATTCAACCCCCCTTCTCTAAGCCTACCACAACCTTCAGTGTTGAACAGAGATAATCTTTCCCATGTAACCTAATTTGGAGTGGCAGAGAGTTGAAGATGAAGAGAAGAAAATGAGATGCATGTAGAAGAAAATAAATCACATTTAGCTTCTGACTTCTCTTGATACAGTTTGATGTGGGTGATTAGACTTCAACCTTTTTAGCTACACCTTCTCTTTCTTGCTTCTTTGGTGAATAGTTTAGGAACTAAGCTCTCTCTCACTTCTCTGATTTCTGACCAAGAGAGAAAAAGGTGAACGTTACTTTTGGTGAAAGCAAATTGGAGAGAATTACTTGCTATCGGGCTTGGATCGATTCTTTTCATTCAGCCCGTTGATTTCCTTGGCCCATCTGATTTCATTGCTTTAATTCCTTTTAGGCTGTTTATTGTTTTGTAGCCAACCAGTAGATTTTATTTGTTTTATATTGGGCTGCTCCAACAATGATTTTTGGTCTGCAATATTCAACTAAAATAATCAAAATTAATTGAATAATTAGTCCAATAATCTAATATTTGTCATCATCATTTATGTTAGTTAATTTCTTAACTCAACAATCAATATAATACAGTCACTTGTATATCCATTAAACTTATTAAATGAACATTATAATGTTATTAATTTAAATGAGACCAAATATGTATTAGAGTAACAAATTTCATATTGAGTATCAAATTAATTTTTATGATATATGATCCACAAATATTTATGTGACACTTTATTATAAGACTTAAAATAAAATAAAACTAAAATCAAGTATTGGAGTTACTATATTCACTAACCATTAGATGTACCTATGCAAGAGAAAAATAAACTAACACTGAAGTTAATTTTTAAAAAATTTTAGATAAAATATTTTGATCTTCAGATAATTAATCTCACCTAAGAAATTAGTTTTTCTATTATTTTTAATTAAATTTATATATATATATATATATATATAGAACAAATAAATT
>NC_029774.3:9029166-9052879 GCF_000817695.3 Arachis duranensis | reverse complement strand
ACAACTTAAAAGATATTAAAAAAACGTGGGTGTGGTATTATAGTAACATTTTATCTTAGAAAATTTAAATTTCACCATAAAAAAATAAAAAATATTTTGTGTTCTATTTGTTAGATTCGTAACGCACAATACCCTTGAAAATGATTATCACTATTGATAAGGACTACAATGCAGTTTCTATGTATGTGGCAGCATATTATTGACTCATATTTAACTTATAAAATAAATATAGATTAATCTTTTAGAAATAGAGTTAAAATTGTTACAAATTTAAATTAAGAAATTGAGTTAAAATTTTTACAAATTACAAAAGAAAATAAAATTATCATATAACATATGATAGTTATTAATAAAACGTATTTTCTATGATGCACAAATACTAACACGGACACGGCACACGGAACATAACATGACATGTAAATTTTAAAACCTTATAAGACACAGGGATACACATATATATAAAATATAAATTAATTTGATATTAAAATATAAATTAATTTTTTAATTATTTTTAATGTCTTATTTTAATTATATCAAGTATTTAAAATATTTTTTGTTATAATAAATAATAATATATACTATATCTAAATTTATTTTAAGAATATATTTTAATAATAAAACTGAACATGTTGACACGTAATGGTATTTAGGTGTGTTTAAATATGTCTGAAGAAGAATTTTTTATTTTTTATTAAGACACTGTTTAGACACAGCAGACACGCGTGTCGAACAAATATCAATAAGTGTCGTATTCAAAATGTGTCCGACACGTAAATACAGTAACTTAGCAAAATATCCATGTTTTTTATAGATTAAAAAAGGTTAAATTATGGTTATTTTATAGATTAAATATATATAAGTCAATAATATATTGTCACGTTAGAAATGATAATTTGCCTTTTATATTACAAAGAGATCCCAGAACAATCAATTGTATTTGTTAGAAATAAAGAATACAAAGGGTCTAAAATACAATTTATATTGTATATTTTGAGTTGTCCAAATCAATTATCCGAACCACCGATTCTTCTTTATTATTTGGTTTATCCGCTAACAAATTGTGCACTCTACATATATATCCATATAACCCCACTAAGGCACTAACGAATTACATTTCCTCCCATAAGCATGAATAGTTTTGACATGCATTATTTATTTCCTTATAAAACTTAACCACTACCTGTTTCCATGTTTTCCTAGTTCACTTACAATTATATATAAAACAACCCCATTAATTTATTGAGCTACAAGGTGCTCTTAAGTCTTATGGGTAAACCTCACTTTGAATTGGATTGCTTATTTACCAAATTTGGAACCAAACCAACCTAACTTGTGAACTAATATAAAGGGCAGGTGTATAAACATAACAAATACTTGTCAACTAATTATTACGCAATTCACTAACTATTTATGTCATCCTCTCAGGGTCGTTAATTACGTCTAATAATAAGTAATAACCCAAAAAGAAAAGGAAGTAAAAGAAAAAGGAGAATGGTGCTTTATTTTGCAGTGAACGAAGGGCTTACAAATTAAGATAAATTACATTCATTTTCTTTAAAATTGAATGATATGATACATAATAATATTTTTATTTATAAAAGTACACATTTTTTATTTATATAAATTAAATATTAAATATTATTAATCTCTTATAAAAATATAATAAAAAATAAAAAATATTATATGTAATATTGTTTAGAACTTAATTTTAATGCATCGATAATATAAAAAATTTTACTTTACATTATCCAATCAAAGTTATACGTTTAGATATTTTTTAAGTAGTAACTAAAAATTAGTTATTTTTTATCAATTATATTACATATATATAAAAAATTAATTACTAAATCAGTGATTTATATATAATATATATTAAAATATAAAATATATATTAATATATAACATTTTTATACTTTTATTAATGTGATAATATATTATTAAATGTGATTTGGAAGCAACCAATAAAGGCCCATACCCATATATATTCGTAGTATATCACGGCAAGTTTTGCGGTCACACTTGTTTATAACTTCTTGCTTTCTTTTTCACCCTTTCATCACATGCAAATTAAATATCAAAATGTTATATGTAGTTTAATTTATATTTAAAATATATTTTGTGTTTAATTAAGTTAGATTGATTTAATAATTAGTTTATTAGTTTACTTAAGTAAATATTAGGTGTTTGAATTTCGTTTTGTACATGTAGGAATTTATTGGCTAACAACAAACCTTTAAATGAAACTTCGATTCGTGACGAATTAATCTTTAGCCTATTTAAATTGAGAGATACAATAGAAAATAAAAAAAAATATATTATGTATCTTAATAAATCTTTTATATTAATAATTAATTTTAATGATTAATTTTAGTGTATATCTAATAAGATTAATTAAGGATACTACTATGCTAATTCAATTCATATGACTTTGATTAACTAGTTAGGCCTTGTGAATTTAGACGAAGACGATTAATTATTTTAATCATACAAATCAATTAAAGGAAAAAAAAGTGACAAAAAGAGAGGGAATTATTCTATTTATAAGAAGTCAAATCCCTTAGAAAAAAACGGATTAGGAGGTGGTTGTTCGTTATTTCTAAGGGAAAGTAGTTTTCAACCTATTCTGAGTGGACAACTAACTACCAATTTCATACACAATTTTCAAAATTGAGGAAATCAACGTTGAAGAAGTGAATGTCTGCATGTGCTGAGTGCTGATCTAATTATATTATGCATCATGGGAATTTTGTTGCAAATTATTGACTAGTGATTACAATTTTCTTTTTTCTCTTCAAATTTGATTTCAACTAGACAGAATATTAATTAATGCTGTGGTACCTAAATAAGCAATGCTTTTATTGGTTTTAAGTTGTAACACATGATTGATTATTTTTTATGAGGTAAGGTACCAGAAAATAACTAACCTAATACTTTAAATTTGGTATTTTCTTCATCACTTTGATTTAGAACAATAAATAACTACAAAGATATACCTACCATCCCACTAAATGGATTTCGTCTAAGTTTCTATTATGAACCCTCTCCATACCTCAATAGATCAGACTTATTGAAATAACATTCTCTAAATAATGCAATTTTTCCTAACTCACAATCCACTCCTATAAAAAATCATATCTCTAATGTTTCTATAAATACCTAAAGCACTACCTCCTCATTTGTCATCACCTCCCAATAAATCTCTCTATCATAATAACCTTGTAAATTATCTCCTTCTTCACTTTATTTATGTTCTTTCATATAAAGTGAAGAAGCAAATTAAAATTAAAAATGTCTTTATTACTACGGCTATTTATCTCACTTTACATTACCCTTGCTTCATTAGGCTTATGTTTTAGCTATTATATAGAGGAATCATTTCATCACACAAATGTTGAACCATACATTGTTCATCATGATGGGAGATTTATCAAGAGAAAACATGAACACTTTGGCCTAATGATGAGAGCTAATAGAGCTAAAAGCCCTCATTTTTCAAGGCCAAGTGGAACAATTAGTGTTAATGACTTCGGAGCCAGAGCTGATGGAAGTGACGACAGTCGGGTACATATTAAATATGTTTTAAGAACATAAAAGTATTCGACGGAATTCATAATATTTAATTTTTTAATTTTTAATTTTTTGATTTTTTACTTGTAGGCATTTGAAAAGGCTTGGAATGAAGCATGTTCTAGTGGGGTCACCCTTGTGGTGCCTGAAAGAAGGACCTACACTCTTAAGCCAATAAGATTTTCAGGTCCATGCAGACCCAACACTGCATTCATGGTGAGATATTTTCATACATATTCATATTCATACAATTAATGCTATTATTATTACTTAGAATTTTGTTAATTCAAGTAACTGAAATTCTTATATTTTTTTCCCTTTTATTTAGATATATGGAACAATTAAGGCATGGCCAGAGATGTCAGCATATGAAGATGATAGAAAACATTGGATTGTGTTTGATAGTGTCAACAACTTCAGAGTTGATGGTGGTGGCACTTTCAATGGCAATGGCAAAAAATGGTGGCAGAATTCATGCAAAACTAATGATAACCTTGTATAAATTCCAACTTAATTTTTTTCTCTTCCAATTTTCATTATTTTTAACTGTAAATTTGAATACTGACCTTAATGTTTTTAAATTTATTGGCAGCCATGCAAAGATGCACCAACTGTAAGTTACATAACTTTACCTATAGGAACTTAGGTGCTGAATTTTTAGTTTAATATTAATGGGAAATTTGAATTTGTTGTATTATAGGCTGTGACATTTTACCAATGCAAGAATTTGAGAGTGGCAAATGTGAGATTGAAAGATGCACAACAAATGCATGTGGCATTTGAGAGTTGCTTCAATGTTATAGTTTCCAATGTTCTTGTTAGAGCACCAGGATACAGTCCCAACACTGATGGAATTCATGTTGCTGAAACACAAAACATTGTTATAAGCGACAGTGACATTGGAACAGGTACAACATATATAAACAAAATTTAATCAAGCCATAAAAAACAATGGTTTGTGTTAATGGTTTGTAAATTTATTTAGTTTTGTTAATGAGATTCTTATGGTAATTGTTCTCTGCAAAAGCTGTTGCACAAAATTTACATCATTTAGTTGTACAAAAAATCATATTGGTCCAAATAAATTTTGTTGAAGATATAAAAGTCAAATTAATAATGGGATTTATAAATAATTTCTTTTTTTTTTTGAAGGTGATGATTGTATTTCAATAGTAAGTGGATCTCAAAATGTTAGAGCTACAGATATCACATGTGGACCAGGACATGGAATCAGGTTTTATGATTATGATTATGGTTATGCCATACTACAAATATAATTAAATTCTACTTATATTATTTTATTTATTTTTTTGGAATTTATATAAGTTTAAGCAAGCAATGGTTTTGCAGCATTGGAAGCTTAGGAGCTGATAACTCTGAAGCTGTAGTGTCCAATGTGGTTGTGAACAGAGCCACCTTAACAGGAACAAGTAATGGAGTTAGAATCAAGACATGGCAGGTAAAGAGTTTGGTCTTTTGATTTTGAAACCTTTTGGGAAGTTAAATTAGGCACTCTACAACACATGAAACAGTTGAAAGAACATGGACTAATTGTTAAGAGTGGTGGTTCAACTTATCCACATTGATTTATTAAAATTTCTGGATTTGCCTAAGTTCAATAATGGTCTCTTAAGATATAAAATGGTTGAATTTTTTACTAAAGTGAACAAAAGTTGCCAAATTTTTAGGCGCAAATTAGATAAGACAAACATGGGGGAAGTTGACCAATGATATAACATGAATTGGAACATTGAAGAAAGGAAAAAGTGCACCCAAGGTTGATAAATCTACATTTAGTTGGTCCTATCCTAGTCTTCTTGACTACATTTGTTGAGAAATATTTGTCAATTTATAATAATTCATTTTATTATTAGATGTTTAATAATAAATAAGATGTAATAAGTCAACACAATCTTTTGTAAAATATTTTAATTGAGCAATCAATTATTATATACAAACTAGGAGAGATATAATCGTTATTCACGTATTTTTTTATCCGTTTAAATTTATTTTAAAGAATAATTTTATGAAAAAAATCTATGTGAAATTCACGCAAACAAAAAGAAACTTTTACATGGATGATGGGACGTATTAAAGATATGTGTTTAATTTTGATATATTAATAGTATAAAATATTTTACCCAAAAGTAATTATTTTATTGATATAACATTAAGTAATTAGATATACGTATAAAACTACTCTATACTAATATTGCATCAAAACTATTTTATACTAATATTCCATGACACAAACATTTTTTATGAGGAGTTTACAGAATTAACCAATTCCTAACCTACCCTATTGCTTATACATTGTGTGTTGAACAAATGCAGGGAGGTTCTGGTTATGCAAGGAACATAAAGTTTTTGAACATAGTGATGCAAAATGTGACAAATCCCATAATCATAGATCAAAACTACTGTGATCAAGAAAAGCCATGCCATCAGCAGAACTCAGGAGTTCAACTAAGCAATGTGCTTTACCAAAACATCAGAGGAACAAGTGCTTCAGAAGTGGCTATAAAATTTGATTGTAGCAGAACAGTGCCATGCAGAGAAATCTACCTTCAGGATGTGATATTAGAAGCAGAAGATGGTGGCAATGGCGACACGGTTGCCACGTGTCAGAATGTAAGATATGTGAACCGAGGAAAGTTTTTCCCTCAATGCACTCCAATGAGAAATCAAAGGGGAGGAAGATTTTAAGTTATTCTGTAAATGTATTCAGAGTTATTAGCAATTTGTTTCATTAAGGCTTTTATGTTGTGGCTTGTGTTGTGCGCCCCTTAAAGCTTTGTTTCTCTTGTCTTATCTTTGAAAACAAAAATGAACAACATTGTTCAAATAATTTGTGATAAGTTATGCAACAACAGAGACTAATTAACTTGAACATTAGTATGTAATTTGGAGTTGACTTTTCTTATAATTCTCTCTTAATTTCAGTAAAGATTTGTGAAGTGGCAACCACAAATTAAAATATTTTCAATATAGAATGTAAAATGGAGAAGTCTAGTTAATATATAATAAGTGATTAAATTTCAATTATGGTTTCAATCATGTTAGATAGCGTATCAGCCAATAACAATTATTAGTTGGATTACAAACAAGTCAATAAAAAATCCAAAATTAAATTAAAAATATTTAAAATTTTAAAAAAATATTTAAAATAAAAAAATAAACATCTAAAATTATTGTAAAAAAAATATCTAAAATCTAATAAAATGAGACATCTAAAATTATTGAAAAAAAATTTAAAATATAACAAAAAATTAATCCATAAACTAAGAAAAAAATATTTAGAAGAAGAAGAGGAATAACATAGAAAATGACAAAAAATTCTGTAATTTTTTTTAAGAAAAAGATGAAAAAAATAAAAATGATACGTATTCTTTAGAATTTTAAAATTATAATTTTTTAAAAAATTAATTACCTTTTTAGTTATGGTTTTTATACCAAGATGACTCAAACCATAAATTAGAAAATCCGATTACCTTCTCTTTCATGTTAATTGGACTCTCCGATTAGTAAATTTAAATTTTTTTACAAAAGAAATTGAATAATCTAATTTTTTCATCTCTTATTTAAAAACAAAACAGGCCCACATCATGTCTAGAAACCACATTTTTTACAACAAAGCACGCATGCTTCTCAAATCTAAAAAAATGAGCCTCGTGAAGACCGTGCTCCTATTATTTTATTCAAAATAATCCATTTCCAACTTGCAAGTTCCATGTTCCAACCTTACATTAAAAATGGTGTAAAAGCTCATCATCACTACTTCACTTCAAAATTTAGCAATGTCTCACTCTCATACTCTTAGATTCTTGTTCCTCTTCTTCTGTCTCATCCATGCACCACTCTTCTCATCATCATCACAACAAGAACAAGAACAACAACCTCACATAATGTTACCCTCCCAACCAACACAGAAAAAACTCACGACACTGCACTTCTACTACCACGACATCCTCGAAGGAGAGAACCCCACCGTGGTCCAAATCATTGACCCTTCAAACACCCCCAACAGTCTCGGAACCACGTTCATGATGGACAATGCACTAACCGAAGGTCCAGAGCTGAGTTCAAAGCAAGTTGGAAGAGCTCAAGGGATGTTCGGTTTGGCTTCCATACAAGACCGTGGAATGGTTATGCTCATCAACTTCGCTTTCTCCGAAGAAGGGGAATACAAAGGCAGCACTCTTAGCATGCTTGGTCGGAACCCTGTTATGGACACCGTTCGAGAAATGCCTATTGTTGGAGGCACTCGCCTCTTTCGCTTTGCTTCTGGTTTTGCTATTGCTAAGAGCCTCTGGAGTATTTCAACGGAACAACATTTTGTCGTTGAATACAACATTACTATTTCTCTTCCATAAGTTAGTTTACCGTATCCAATTATGTAATGTCACATCACTAAATCTTTTATATTCATCACTTGAACAAAAAGAACAGATATGATTGCCGTGTAAAATCGTGCATCAAGAACTTAGTAATTAATAACAAGTTTGATTAATATGATGAGGAATTGAAGTTGGTATGACACTTCTAAACACACACAATAATATGATAAAAACATTATATATTTACAAATTACAAGAACTTAAAATCACACAGTAAGTCCATCAGAAACTCCAGTTGTTGCGGTTACTGGGAAGACTACATTGTCATAGAGAAGGCCAGCCACGGCAGCACCAAGCAAGGGACCAACCCAATACACGGCTTGGTTCCTGAAACTGCCACCAATGGCTGCAGAGCCGAAAGCACATGCTGGGTTCATTGAGCCTCCAGAGAAAGGACCTGCGGCTAACACATTTGCACCGGCCATGAGTCCAATTACGACTGGTCCTGTAGCACTCAATGGACCACGCCTTGGGTCCCTTGCTGCATAAACTGTGTACACCAATACAAATGTCAAGAAACCTTCTAGTACCGATGCTCCAAACCCTGTCATTTCTTCAGCAATTGTGTATGTCGGAACATGCTACAAAAAAATAATTTACCGATTTTAAACAGAACTGTTAAATATTATCTTATTATTAAAATTTGTTACATTAAAGTATAGTAGAAGTGAAAATGAAATGAAAGGAGAAACATATGTACCATTCCAACAAGGATGACCCTAAGGACAAGGCAAGCCATAACAGAGGCTATAAGTTGGGCAACCCAATAAAAGAGAGCGGTTGGTACACTAACATGGCCTCCTATTGCCATTGCAAACGTAATCGCCGGGTTGACGTGTCCACCGGAGATATCCCATGCGGTGTACAACACGGACGACAAGGCGAAAGCGTTTGCAATGGCAACCACAACAAGGGTAGCCGGATTCAGTGTTGCATCAGGCATCAATTTCCCTGCCATTAATTCGTGAAACACCAAATAATTAAACCAAAAGAAGAAGTTACATGTAAAATGAAAAACGAATGAGTATGTGTAACTATAATTGTGAAATTAATTACTCACGTGCGGACATTCCAGAACCAACAACGGCAAGAACATAGAAGAAAGTGGACATGAACTCGGCGAGATAAGAGCGAAGAGCATTTCGAGTGAGAGATTGATGGAACCGGTTAGTGACATTGTTAGCCATTGCGCATAAGAATGCAGTGCAACGGAACAGGGAACTCACTAAGACAGACAAAGCAAAACGCATTGAAGAAACACAAAAGTTCCCTTTTTATAAATAGAAGCGGTTGGGACGTGGCTTTTGAACAGAAGATACACAACGCTTCCACAGAGGTGAGAAGAGGTAAGGGGGGTTTCGAATGTGCATTTTGAAACAAAAACCAACTATAACCGCCAACCTTTGTGTCTGCTTTTACTTCCTACACTTTCTATCATATTTCTTAACTGCTCTTTTAATTAGTATTCTCTAATTTTATTTGAAGTTCTCTCTTGGGTTTGAGTGGTAAACTATGTTTTACTTATTGGGCAAATTCGACTATTTTTTAGTATACGATCTTAAACCACTAGATAATTATTCAATCACATCTCCACTTATATGATACAATACACAATACATTAATGTAGAAATTTTAGGATATGTACCTTAAATCTAAAATTTTGGGTTAAATTTCACTTTGATTTTACTATTTAAATAGTACTCTAGTGACATCAAAATACAAATAATAGTCTGGTAAAAATAACTCTTTTATTAAAATGATATCATGATATTCAAACTCTGATATAAATATATAATGAAAAACAAAACTCTTTTAATGAATATATAAGGGAATTGAGAATAATTCAGTGCATAATTTATTTTAGGCTAGAATACAAGATTTATTATTAAAAATAAAGTATTTACCATCTTAAATTCTTAATTAACTAATCTCGTATTTATTCTTATTATTCACATTTATTTAATACAAAAATTAGATTAATAAACGAGTCAACACTTCTAATTTGTTAGTATATTGTAATTAATTTAATATGCATAAGTCTATTTTGATTTTGACTCTTATTGCAAATTGTATTATAAACAAAGATATTTTTGATTAAAAATTAAATAATTAGCAGCAATTGATCTAAATTGACGTGCCGAGCAAATACAAATTTTCAAAGAATATATACTCAAAATTGCTAATGATATGTAGTAGTAGTCCCACATGTCAATTATTAATTAACAAAAAAAACTTACTTCTAGTTAATGTAAATATACAAACATAAGGTGGCTATTTCATTACATTAATTTTTAGGGATCAATTTGTGTAATGTAAAATTCTGAGATGAAATTGTCACTCAAGTCTTTTATTTATTATTTATTTTCTTTAGTTCTTATTTTGGTATCTGTTTGTGAGGCCCAAGTGCTAGAGGAAGATGGTCTCCGACTTGGTTTACGTCTGGAAGCCACCTCCGAGTTGTGCGATGCCTAAGTCAGCAAGGGTGTAAACAGGTCTAGAGAATATTGGGCTTAGAAATACCTGAGGGATGTGCTTAGAGATACCTGAGGGATGTCAGTGTATTTATAGTGGTGAACTCATAACCACCGTTGGAGTAGTTCCGCCTTTTAAGGGGATAACCGTCCCTTTATCTTAGAGAAGTTGAGATATTGCTCCTGGAAGTGGTTAGAAATATTTTAGGGGCAGTTATCCTCTTGAGTGAGGGTTTATCTGCCAGCTAATCCCTCGCTCCCGACTTCTTTAGAGCAAGTCGTGGTAGGCACCGACTTCGTAGATTGAAGGTCGATGTAGGGTGAGACTCAATCATTTAGATTGGGCCTTTCGTTGGGTCTTGGGTCTTATCATTGGACAGGATATGAACAGTATCATTGTATCAAGTAGTCAATTATGTTAGTCAAATTCCAGTGCTTTTTGTCTCTTTTTAGTTACAAAGGCACTGGATAAATTTCTTAGGGTTTAATAATCAGATCACATCTTTCATTTACACAGTACAACAGAAAAAGATTAATATCTATGCCTTAGCTAAAATTTCGGATTAAATTATAGTAGTGTTTTAACTATTTAAATAATACTTCGATTATTGTAAAAAAGAATTTTAATACACTTTAAAAATCTAAATATGTTTCTTTTGTTTATGAAATTATTATAGAGAATAATGTTAATACTAAAAAAATTAACAATAAATAATTTCATAATATTATTTCATACATAAATACTAATTATACAATAATTAGAAAATAATCTTAACATTTCAGATTCTCCACATGAATGAGGAAAATTTTGCAATTTCTTCGCAGTCTTTAAATTTACTTCCTTTTGGAATGATTTAATTAATTGTAGTTTTGTACAACTTTGAATAATAATTTCATAATGATAACAGTAACACATGAAAGGCGTGGGTGCGGGTACAAAACTCATATATCATATGCGGTATTCAAAAGTACCATTTTGGTCTAATTGCCTCTTCTTTTTCTGTTAAATCTCGATAATGGTACCACTCTGCTCCAGCCTTGCCTACCGGTAATGGTGACCTCACAAAAATTTCAACAGGCTTGGGGACGTGAACGGACAAAAGCAATTCCCCAGCAGTTTCTATTTTTGTCGGTTCTGAGATTTTAAATGACCTACTAATTGGATCAACACTAAACCATCCTAGACCTGATATAGCTACATCACAGGCTGGCCTGCTCCAAAAACAAAAGAAGACAATTTATATTTTATCAATTATATTCATAATAAGTGTTAGCATTCTATTCTTTGGCTTAAGTGACTCAACAGTAAACACTGGAATGAGCTTTGATCTAATGGCAAATTAAACCCTTTTTAAGTGAAAAGAGTTGCTAGTTTGTTACAAGAAAAGTGAGTCAGAGTTATACCTTGCCACATCTTCAAATTTTATTTGCAATTTACGCCGGGAATCAAGTCCTTTCCAGTTCTCGACATTTTCTTTTCCACTTGGAGGGGTCAGCAGAACTCCAAGTTCTTTCTGAGAGATAAAACAAAGCCCTCATTCAGGTTTGAGGTGGAAAGATCCTTATCCCAATTTTTGTTGACATAAGCCAAATTTAAGCACCAGCATGAATAGAATAAATTATTCAATACCTGATAAAATTCATCTGCGGCTTCTGTGGGTACAACATGAATTGGTAGACGATTCGGACCATAAAATGTCAAACTTGTTTCTGGGAGAACCTGAAAATGGAGTGATGACATTATTAGAACAGGCAAAAGGAGATAAATAAATGGGGCTATGATGCGATATAATAATATTAAAACCTTCAAGACGTCAATTCTGACAAGACCACCCCAAAATATGGAAAATGCATTCAAGCCATTCACTTTGGAACTGCCTTCCTCCACATTGTCTGAGCGTACTTGAAAACTCTAGCAGTAACACGAGGATGATGTTAGCATTAGTTAAACTGTATAATGTCTTAAAACAATCTCTCAACTGGACATAACATACTGGGAAAGATTGGCCCCTAAGCCGGCTTTGAGGAGCAAGGGAGGGAAGATCTTCAGAATGAACAACTGCAGTTTGCCTATGGTGGAGATGAACTCCCGGAGTATCATACAGCTTCTGCATGAGTTAATTTAAAAATAAGAATAATTAATTAATTAACTATTAAAAAGACTAAGATTAAACAACTGATCTCCATAATATAAAAATTGGAATGGCATACCCCTCCTCCTAGGAAAGCATTAATTGGAATTGGCCCTAAGGTAGTTCCAGGAACTGCAGATTGTATTGGTTTGTACTTTTGTGCAGATGCAGCCACTGGGTCATTTATTGCCATTGTTTCTGACATAATACACTAAAAATATCAACAAGGAATGGAATCCATGCACCTTAAAAAACTGGAAATGGAAAAAAGACGATAGGAAAAAATGGAGATAATTTAGAGCAATCATAATGACGACAACTATACCTTTTCCTACTGGGACTTGTTGCATCTGTTGCATCCCATCATAAACCATTTTTATATACATAGACAATACATTAAAATTAAGTCTTTAACAATGATTTTATCTATAGCCTTTCCTGGTCTTCGTCTACTGATACACGTAAGGCTACACTCCGGTGTCTAATCTACTCCCCATATAAACAAACGAATTTTTCATTCAGCTAATGAATAAGCTTAATCCTCATAAATAGGGAGTATAGATATATAACGGACTTACTCAGTAAAGCATTGATGAAAGCAGATTTCCCAACATTTGCTGAACCCTGTAAAATAAAGTTCGGGTCAATATTGTTTTAGGTTCAACTTCAACCACTAGGAGCTTAATGACCAAAGGTAGAAGAATAAAAAAAATAAGCAATCATTACAATTTAATATATGAACCCTTCTACTGTTTGCCATAAATACAAAGGTATAGCACTCAGAAAATCCATGGAAAACTTGGTAAATGCATCAATGCAGGATCATCAGCTCATAATTCAATAATAACTCAGTCAAGCATATGAAACTTCCATTGTGAAACTTACCAGAATGTATACATCTCTTCCCTGCACAAATGAAAATAAAATACAATTTTAGTAGAGGGAAAAACAAGAATTTGTAAATGATAACACGTGAAATGAAGTTTATAGAAAACATTTCAAATAGTAATCAGTAATCACATTGATTACTGATTAAAGTCGTTTATAAATATGGATAACAGAGTCGACAACATCTTAGATTTAAACACAAATGGCAATGCATCATTAAGTTCCCCAAAAGAATCTCTTGGTCTTTCTTAAGAAATTAAATCAGGGTAAGCCATGACAGAGAATAGAACCTTCTTCTCTTTCTGGATTTCTGATATCACTCCAGTTACCCCAACCAATGATTTTGAACTGGTCAGATGGACACTGAGAACACTGCAAAGAATATTAGCATATGATAAGTTAAAATTTTCAGCACAGTTTATAAAACTGTCCAGTGTTTCTGCAAGACAAAAAATATAAGAATTGGATTCATTACATCTCAATAACATTAACTTTATGTGAATTTTTTCTCACTCTTAACTTTTAAATAATTTGTGTATTATAACATTCAAATGAAAAAGTAATCAGCTTAATACAAAGACCAAGTGTTTGTATATGAAACTTACTTCAGTTTCTTTCTTGTAATGGCCTCTACAATCCAATCCCCAACACAATTAAGATCAGTATCTCTTGGAAGGAGATCAATCTACAAAGTAAACATATTGTTAAATATGACCATATACATAAATATACAACCCTGTCATATATCCACCAGAGAAGGGGAAAAAAACTAAACACAATTATAAGCTACACATATATATATTACCTTAGTCACCACCAGTATTATAGGATTAGCACCAGCAAGATCACGCACACGGGATAAAAAGCTGCCATTGAAGTCAACAATATCAACCTAGAAGTTTCCAAGTATAACTTGTAATATGAGTACAACAGTTTAAATGCATACAAGTATAGCAAGAGTTTTTAAATGATCAGCTATCACAATTCAACAATTTATTATGTTCTCAAGTAATAATATTTCATTATATGCTAGGCCTATAAGTTGGTGCTCGCTATGAAACAAATATAAATATTACTTTGAAGAGTTATTGCATCAAAAGATCCACTAAGAACAGATTCATAGACTAATAGAAAATGCTTTCTACAACAAAAACTATTTATAAGAAAAAGGATTGCATTTCACCACAATGTAAAAGGTTCGGTTCTGACTCATGCTTCAATTATCTTATAATCATACATTTCAAGATCCTCTCCTTAATAATAATTAGAAATAGTTTCTGAATTTGATTATAGAAACTGGAACTTACACATAATGCTGACTTAAAATTCCTAATTCTGAGATCTGCACATAATTAGCTTAACATCTCTCAATTTAACTTTTCTCTTTGCTCTTCTTAACATAACTTCTACCAATTTCAAAAAATTAAAGGCAAGAAAAATGTTCAGAATGCATAGTTTTACCAATTTGACAATCAAAGCTTTCTCATGACGCAAATGGGAGAGCTTCTCTCTGAGCTCTTCAGCCGTAACAAACAATTTCCCACCGTTATATCCTCCGTGTCCACCAACGGCAGTTATCATCTTCCCGTGCGACAGAAGCCGGCACCGTCCGCAGAGAACGGTTCTTAACTGGCGGTGCTTCTTCTTCAGTTCATAGGTTTCCAGATTCACATATCCAGGTGCTTCTTCGTCGGAAGTTTGCAACGGCGCGCCGCAACCGTAGCAAGAGGCCACATTCTTCGAAGCTTTCAGAGGCTTCTCTTTGTTTTTCTTGTTCCTGTTCTTCTTGTTCTCCTTGATGATGAGCTTCGCGGCCTCTGCCACATGGTGGTGTTCGAGGAACCTCTCTCCCGGAGAGGGAGCGGCGGCGCCGGTGCCATCGGGTTCCGCGGACAAACGCGCTTTCAGAGAACGCGATTTGGGGAACTGGAAGAGGATGAGGGTTCGGGACTTGAGGTTTTGGAGAGGGAGAGGTGTGAGAAAAGTGGATAGGGTTTTAAGTGCCATTGATACTAAAGTCCCTTCCCGGGAAATGCTTCAAGCTGTGAGTTGAAAACATGTACCCTTTTTTCATTTTAACTGGAAGTTAAAAAACGACTTGATCACATGAATTGAATGGATATTATGGTCTAATATTATATAAAAAATATTATCAACTCACAAAAAATTAATCACTAAACTATAATATATTTTATATGTATTGATTGATTAATTTATTTTTATGCATATTTATATTTTAACATAATATATATGGATAAAAAATTAATTTAATTTTTAAGTTTTAATATAATTAAAATTTTTTTAAATAAATTTAATATTATTTTACTATTATATTTGACACAAATTTTAACATATATTTAAAAAATAATAGTGTTCGATTTTAATAGATAAATAAAATTGACCACATATAATTACAAATATAAACATTTTTAGTCTTTTAATTTAGAATCTTAATAATTAATTACCAAAATTTAGAATTTTATACTAAAAAGCCTAGAAAAAAATATTATAAAAAACTTTTAATTACTTTTTTTAATATACCATAATAAAAGATATAATTTAATTAATAATATTATTAACGTTTATATCATCCGCTTCATTAACTTTTGGTACCAGATTTAACTTAAAAATAATATTCAACCTATTTAAAGCTTTAGGGAATAGAAATAATAATTTTACCCTTCTTTACATGATTCTTTAAGTTTTTAACAATTTTATCCTCGTGATATTTTCAATTTTACCCTGACTTTCTTATCTCTCGTTCTCACCCTTCTCGTCTCGTCTCTCCTCCCCTCTCTCAGCTTGTGTCTCTTTTTCCTCTAGTGCCAACCAACCTCCTCTGCCGCCTCGTCTCCACCTTCCCATCCTCCTCTGCGTCGCCTTCTGTCTGCCTTTGCACCACCACCTTCTGGCTCTGACGCTGCGTCGCCACTTTCAGCGTGCTTCAACAGCTCAAAATTGCGCCGGCTTTCCCCTCGTCGCAGACACCGCAGCCTTCACCGACTGCGTTGTCCACCTTCGTTTATTGTTTATGTTGATTCGAGGAACACGTAACAAAACTGAGGTCAGGTGAGAGTTATTGTTGGACTTGAAATGAATGGGAATTATGCTGCTTCAGCTTCAGCTTTACATTATGCTGGAAATTCGTTCTCTTCCCCTTATGCTGTTCCTATTTCTTCTAGAACCTTCTTCGTTGGAAATGCATTAAACTCGAGTTTTTCGAGGAGGTTTCATGCCTTTCATGTCCGAAAGCTCAATTTTGAGCCAGTTAGTGCTTCACTCAACGGTGGTGGTGGAGGCGGCAGCGACGGCAATATTTTTGGTTTGGTTAGTGACTTGGAATTTAAGCCGTCTTTCGATGAGTATTTGAAGGTTATGGAATCTGCTAGAGCTAGACCTTTTAGGGGTAAGGAGCATAGTGGTAGTAGTGCAGCTGCCGCTACTACTCAAAAACATAAGGAGAGGGAAAAAGGTATGTCTAGGAAACCAAGGATGGAAGGAGGAAGAGGAAGAGATAAGAGATTTCCAAGTGTTGAAGAGAGTGATGATGATGATGATGATGATGGGTTTGAAGGTTCTAGAGAAGGCTATTCCAGAAGTAAGATCCGAAGATCACCAATTAAAGGGTTTAGAAAGGATTATGATGGGAAAGGAAGCAATCTTGTTGAAAATGTTAGAGATGATAGGTGGTTGAAACATAAGAGTCAGAGTTTTAGTTTAGGACAGGAATCTGATGAATACAATATGAGTAATAATCAAGGAAAAAGTAGAAGTGGAAGGATAAACAATAGCATACCTAAGTCTAATTTAAATAGTAGCCGTGGGAGTAGTATAGAGAAAGGAGTCACTCATGAGTTATATTCGTCAAAGATATCTGGAGAAAAGGTAGCTAGTACCAGACAAAGTGATTATAGAACACAGGGTAAAGCTCTTGGTGGAGACAAAATTGTTGCTGGTTATGAAGTTATGGACAGTGGGATTGAGAGAAGGCATAATGGAGTTGAGAGTTTCATAAACAGAAATGGGCGGGAAAATGCGAAAGTGAATCGAGGCAGTAAGCGTTATTTTGATAAAGATTATGATTCCGATGACTTGGAATTGGATCGAGCTGCATTTAGGAGCATTGAGGAATCTGACAAGATTACCGGCAAGCAGCAGTTTTCACACAAGGCAATGGAGGAGAGAATCCAAAACCTAGCCAAATTGTATGTGGCACATTCCTTCTTTTTTGCTTATGGATATCTAAACAGGAAATAATATGCTCGTGATCTCAGTATTTAGTTATTTTTTCATAGAGTATTTTTTTGGAAGTTTTGAACAAGACGTTTTAGGTGAGTGTTGCCTTAGGAAAAGTTGAACCACTATGACAAAGGGTTTACAATTCCTAAGACTGCAGAACTTGATAATTGATATTCAAGCTCAGGATGAAAGTGCTTTTCTCCATATTCATTAATAATTTGTATTTTTATTTTTAAGTGAGCTTTGACACATTGAACTTTGGGGGCTTTATTTTTAAGTTGGAGCTGAATCAGTGCACTGGAAGAATAGAGTTAGTTCTTTGCCTCAGGTGTACGCTTAATCTTGAAGTTAAGTTTGTATTGAACGCACTGATCAATTGTAGTAATATAGGATTTATAATTCATAACTTTGTTTTGGAAAAATGTGCTAGTTTGCAGCTGTTTGTAAGGTAGAGTATGGTTATTACATATACTCTTTTTTCCTTTTTCTTTTTCTTTTTTTCCCCTTCCCATAACTGACAAGCATGGAGAGTGACTCAAATCCCATGATATCTATAGCTGAATAGCCCTTTTGGGGAATGGCTGGTGAAGTCCTTTCATTTTTTTTCCCTTTTTGTGAGAGAAGTGTAATTTGTAAACCAAACATTTTTTTAATATGCTAAAAAGAATGTGAAAGGAGTTGTATATTTCATGCAGCAACTTGAAGAGCTTCTCAGAATTTATGGAGCAATGAGCACTTGATATTAAATTAGTAATAGAGATGGCCTCTTAGTGCCCTTTATTGGTGTATAAAGATTGCTCTGTTCTTCTTAAGTTCCTTTAATATTTATATTGATTGGTGTGATTGAATTTAATAAATATAACATATTTTATGAGGAAGTGTTACCTTCTCTAGGAGATTAAACTTTTTCTTTCCTTCCTGCTCACTTAAATTTGTGGTCCATAGACTATTATCTTTGTGTGATTTGAAGACTGTTTTTTATACAATCTTGTGAATATGTTTCTTTCTTGCTTTCTCGACCATTTTCTTGAACAGGTTAAATGGTGCAGATATCAATATGGCTGAATGGATGTTTTCTAAGATGATGAGAAGTGCAAAGATTAAGTTTAATGACTATTCTATAACAAGGGTTATCATAATCTTGGGGAAATTAGGAAACTGGCGGCGAGTGATACAGGTCATTGAATGGCTTCAAAAGCGTGAACGCTTCAAATCCCATAAACTAAGGTACTTAAATGATTTTGTTGAGTGGTCTATGGACTATGGTAAACAGGGTGACCATTGATTAATATAGAAAATTATGTGCATGCTTTGTCTATACATACTTTCAATCAAGTGGCAGAGTCTCAAAGTACATATCCTATAAATGTTATTAATTGATGTTGGATCAATTACACTGGTACGTGTGTACACACACACACACAAGAAATTGTTAACATGTAAATGGCCTCCCCCCCCCCTCTCTCTCTCTCTCTCTCTCTCTCTCTCTCTCTCTCTCTCTCCTCCTCCTCCTCCTCCTCTTGTTTCTCCTACAAGTATCCTTTAATGTGTTGTTTTTTGACATTAGGCATATATACACTGCTGCTCTTGATGCACTAGGAAAGTCAAGGAGACCTGTAGAGGCATTAAATGTATTTCATGAAATGCAGGTAATGCATGTAATCCATGTAGCATGTTCCTTTGTTGTGCAATGTGTTCCTTAATACAATGTGGGAGTATGGAAAACTTTACTAACACTCTCTATTTCTTTCAGCAACAAATGTCCTCATATCCTGATTTAGTAGCTTATCATAGTATTGCTATTACCCTTGGACAAGCAGGACACATGAAAGAACTTTTTGACGTAATTGATATTATGCGAGCACCACCAAAGAAGAAGTTCAAAACTGGGCCGCTTGAGAAATGGGACCCAAGGCTGGAACCAGATCTTGTAGTCTATAATGCAGTAAGTGATTTTTAAAGAGGAACTTCATGTTATGAGGTTTAGATATAGTTGTTCTACTCCATATCTTTGATTCTTTGGATCTGAAACGGATGGCTGTTGGGTCTAATGGTTCATCTTCTGAATGTGATAATTAAAGTCCATCTTCATGAATATGCCTGTGGTTAAATTTACTTCTTGTGATAAGATAACTTCTATAGGTGAAGAAAGAAAATTCATTTAATTTTGGGACCTATGTTTATGCAGGTAGTTCTTTATTGGTCTTGATGACAACTATTGTACAAATTAAAATATGTTATCTTTGTTCATCATTCTCCCCCTATAAATGTGGCCCTTTTTTCCCCTGCCTTCTTGGTTGCCTCATTATGTTTTTGGTGATTCACTGTCTCCTTATGAATGTTTTCCTGAATGGATTTCACTATTCAAGGCTGAATAGGAGATCAGTTGCTTTCTTGAATGGGATGATTATGATAAATGGCATCATGATTGTAAATCCATTCACACTTTGTATAAAAATGGTTTTCTCATGAGTACATTTCTTGCACTGTACCCAGCACTGGTTTGATAATCATTTTACGTTAATGTTCCATATGGCAAATTGCAAATGTAAAGTAATGTATGATAGTTTTTCTTTTTATTTGTAACTTCTGTTATTGTGGGCACACAGATCCTTAATGCTTGCATTAAGAGGGAACAATGGGAAGGGGCTTTTTGGGTTTTGCAGCAGTTAAAGGACAAAGGTCTACAACCTACTGCTACAACTTATGGCCTAGTCATGGAGGTAATAGTTGTCTCGTCAGTTTATTTAATCATTTGTAGTTACAGTTGCATAATCTCATGTGCATTGCTAAAACCCAGGGTCCTATGATTAGAGACAGAGTACAAAAAGATATAAATGATTCAATTTTTTGCTTCAAATAAAATGTAATAGCAGTCCATTATATTTGAATTCTTTAGAAGATTGATGTGAAGGTCCCCCAGTCCTGGTTGAGTTGGATTGTCTCGTGAAAAAACTAAAATTGCAGTTGCATGTACGAATCTTGGCTTGATAGTAGATAATCATAATAAATGGATTTGTTATGCTTGAACAGGTGATGTTTGCTTGTGGAAAGTACAATTTGGTTCATGAGTTTTTTAGAAAACTTCAGAAGTCTTGTATTCCCAATTCATTGACATATAGAGGTATTCCTGTTTATTTGCATATCCATGTCAATCACTTAATTTAATTATGATCTGAGTCTTGACCTTCCTGTTAAATGCAGTTCTTGTAAATGCACTTTGGAAAGAGGGAAAAACTGATGAGGCTGTGTTGGCTGTCCAAGAAATGGAAAAACGTGGAATTGTAGGTTCCGCTTCTCTTTATTATGATCTAGCTCGATGCCTCTGTGCAGCTGGAAGGAGTCGCGAGGCACTGATGCAGGTGGTGTCATTTTCTTTGAAACATTTAAATGCTTTAATGTGCAGATGATGTTAAGATTGTTAATACAGTAGAGCAACATAAGTTCAAAAAACACAATATTTACCAAAAATCCTTGCTTATTAATTTCCAAAAGAACAAAGGTCCAACTGCAAGCAGGAATCGCATTGGCACCCAAAATTCTCTTAGAGCACGTGGTTTCCTTATGCATAGTGGCACAGCCAGTTGGTGCTTACAGTGGTGTTAAATACAATAGGTGCAATTTAATAGCTATTCTTCAATTGGATCATTACCTTTGTAACCCCATAACACTAATTAACTACAATGATATTACATTTTAATTCAATTGTGAAAATGTTCCATGAAGGAGCTGTCATATCCCCAAAAGAAAACTACATAAGGACTTTCCGGAAGGTTTGAATGCAATTTGCATAACAAACTTATCAGTTGACTCTAATAGGTTGATATCCAAGGTTTATATTTTTTTCCGTACTCCAAGAACCAAGAATTCAGTGTTGGGCATACATGAACTTCTGCATCTATTCCTCTGTGTTTAATTTGTGTTGAAGAAATTCTTTTGGTTCAAATAGCAATGATCTTTTTCATGTTTTGACAGATAGACAAGATATGCAAGGTTGCAAATAAACCACTAGTAGTGACCTACACTGGCTTGATGCAAGCAAGTCTAGATTCCGGAAACATTCAAGATGGGGCCTATATTTTTGAGAAAATGAAGAAAATCTGTGCCCCGAATCTGGTTACTTGTAACATAATGCTGAAAGGTTACCTTGAAAATGGAATGTTTCGAGAAGCTAAAGAGATGTTCGAGCAGATGTTAGAAAACACAGATCGTCTGAGGAACAATACCGATTACAAAATGCTGGTGATACCAGATATATACACATTCAACATCATGTTAGATGCATGTGCTGCGGAGAAGAGATGGGATGATTTTCAAGATATCTATCAAAGGATGCTATACCATGGTTTCTACTTCAATCCAAAACGTCATCTTCGAATGGTATTGGAGGCCTCAAGAGCTGGAAAGGTGACCTTCCTCTTTTCTTAATAGTTATTTATGGATGATCCTTTTATTATCATGCAGAAAGAGAATCATTCTTTTAGGAAATATGCTTGGTAGATAAAGTAGGAGTAAACATGATACCACTCTCATAGTCCTCATATAATGTCAAGAAGTTATAAAACCTTGTTTTGTTTGCAGGAAAAGCCTTTGGAGATAACATGGAAGCACTTGAATGATACAGATCGCGTTCCGCCAGCTTCTATGGTCAAAGAAAGGTTCTGTGCCAAACTCGAAAAAGATGACTATCTTGGTGCTCTTTCATGTATCACCAATATAGCCCAGAAAGACTTGGAGCCATTTTACAAGTCTTGGTGGTTGAATCTATTCAAAGAAAATTCTAAAAGGTTTCAGAAGGGCACACTTGTTAGACTAATGGATGAGACTAACAACATAGTTTCCAATAATAGCATTCCTAATCCAGCACTTGTACATTTATTACAATCATGCAGAGAAATGTTTTTGGACACTGATCACAATTCAGTGAAAACAGTAGTAGGAGAGGGTGAACTTGTCGCCCGACCACTGTAATATATGCTGAGCCAAAATGTAACGCAAGCCTTACGTTCATTGTTAAATCGATGTGGTGCTAAGTAAATGGCATGTAGCACTGTAGCAGTGCTAGGTAATCAATAAATACGTGACAACAATCAACCAAAATCAAATAAAAACTTACTTGTGTTTCATTAATAATTGAGCTATTTGAACATTTTAGTGACACTCTTTGAGCGCGAGAGTTACATAAAAAATAATAAGCACCCGAATTCAGTCTAGAAAATGGTACAAATAAAAATGGTACAAATAAAATTGATACAAAATAAATTCGGACCGTCCAAAAATAAAAAATAGTTTATGTTGATTTGAACTTTGAAGAACACTTAACAAAACTGAGATCAGATGAGAGTTATCGTTGGACTTGAAATGAATGGAAATTGAGCCGCTTCAGCTTCAGCTTTACATTATTCTGGTCCTGGAAATTTGTTCTCTTCCCATTATGTTGTTCCTATTTCTTCTAGAACCTTCTTCCCTTGTAAGCATTGAGTTTGGTCAACAATGCAACTATAAGTCTACGGATTTTGATTCGGATAAAAAACAACCTTAATTCATTGAATTCAGAAAATCCAAGAAAGTTGCATGGTACAAGAGATTTATTCATGAATAATGGTGGGTATTCAAGCATATATATAACATTAGTGGTGCACAAAAAAAAAAACTACATATACATAAAAAAAATCAACCATTTTATATTTATGTATAAATATATTTTATTTTATTTATTTTTAATGTATATTTTATATTTCAATTAATGTGTTTTATATGCAAAAACTAATCTAATAGCTTTTTTTTTGTGTAGATGTAATATGACAAAATAATTTAAAAATGGAAGAAAAAATAGTATTATGCACACATATTATATTATGGTGTGTTATGCAAAATTATGCACCTGCAAATTTATAATCCTGTTTATTAGAAACAAAAAAAAAATAAAAAACTAAAACGCAACTTGCGTTTTCACATAAGAAAAAAAAGAAAAAAAATCCCCAGCAAAGAATTGGCTAAGGCATACTACTGATGCTAG
>NC_029774.3:9027816-9028925 GCF_000817695.3 Arachis duranensis | reverse complement strand
TATTATTAGTTTGAGTTTTGATTATTATTAAAAAATAGCAAAATGCAAAACGCAACCTACGTTTTTGTAGGTTTTATTTCAAAAAAATTTTAAAAATAAAACGTAACTTGCGTTTTATATTGTTCAAAAAAAAAAAGAAATAAAAATATAAAACGTAACTTGTGATTTATACTGACATCATAACAATGTAAATATTGTATAAATATCTATTTTATTGTATAATATTAATATTTTTTTCATATATAAAAAAATGAGCCGTAATATGATTGTTAGTGGTGCATTGGTTTCACAAATTATTTGCTGGATGAAGGGATGGAGGGAGATATATATGATGATGGCTATGAAATTGTTGTCTCAAAACCGTTCAACAAGTGGTGGTATAATATTCATTGAACAATGCTCATTCTTGAAAGATTAACGATGGCTTTTTCATTGTCTTGGATTCATTGGACAGACAAAACCCTAGAATTATTTTTATATATACCTAATTTGTACGCATTGTTTGTTTGGCAGAAAAGAACTTTATATAAGTATCTAATTATATATTATTATATTAATCAAAGTTTTAAATTCTTTATTTGTCTGTTAATTAAATATTAGTTTAGATAACACTTATTTGAAACACACTAAGAGATAGCAATGAGATCAATACAGGCAGATTATTCTATTTCACCCTACCAATCCAACCTAGATTTTGTCCCGCTGTGTATTTGTTTCTCTCAAATATATTTGTCACTATTTCAGTTAAGATTAATAAAATTTAGTGTGTAAGATTAAAAGATGTGGAAGAATGAATAACAAAATTTTTCTAAATAAAATCGTAATTAGAGTTAATATTCAATTTGACTCCTGAAATTTAAAGTGAGATTTAATTTAACTCTCAAAATTTTAATACACTTAAATTGTAATTCATATTAACCCTTGAACTAATTTCCGTTATACATTAACCTGATGCGATTTAGATTCTCGCCTAGGTTCCATGTGATCAAGATTTATTAAAATTTTAAAAATTTGATTGTTGCTCTCCGAATCAAAAAATTTTTAAATTGAACTTATTATTGTCATCTTCATAAAAATGTTAGAAAAGCTAATCAAATTTTTAAAAAGTT
>NC_029774.3:9026622-9027765 GCF_000817695.3 Arachis duranensis | reverse complement strand
ATATAGAACCAAAAGGTTATCATCCAAAAATTAAACAAAATCACATTCATTTATATTAATAATTAATTTTAAATTTTTTAAATTTAAAATTTAAAAAATTTAAAATTGATTAAATAAACCTAATTAAAACCTATAAAAACATTCCTCTTCTCTTTCACATTAACCTACCCACCTCCAACAATCACACATACAGATCTCTCTCTCACCATCAGGCTCTCTCCGCCTTCCTACCGCGACCCACTCCTCCTATCGCTTCCACTTCCAGTAAGAATTGTCTTTACCAGATCGGGAGCTCGTGATGATATCTCAGTAATGTCTGCACCACTAAATCCATCTGTATAACGAACAAGAGCCGAAAGATTAACGTCCTTCGAGATTGGTGACTTCCTCAAGCACGCTTTGAAGATATGGAGACGTGTAAAGGAATGTATATCAATTGGTCAAGACATCTTGGCCGAAGCAATGCCGGGTCAGATCTGTTTGTTGCTCTAATGTACATTTTTTCATCCATCTCTGTTAGTAGTTAGTTCAACATTCTATCAGCACCGTTGGAATCCCCTCTTGAACTTCCTCACGCACATCCGAAATGTCAAAGTCTTAGAAAAATAATTAGTGGCAATTTGTGTGAAATATAAAAAAATCATTCATTTAATATGAAAAAAAAATATCCTAATACTTAACAAAAGAAATATCCAATTATATTTTAGAAAAAATAATTAAATATCTATAAAATTTAAAAAAAAATAAATTCTTAAAGAAATAGAAGCATTCACATTTGCAATACAAAAAAATTCGAAAAATATATAAAAGAACATCCATTTAGTATGAAAAAAAACATTCTAATACTTAACAGAAGAAACATCCATATATATTAACTCGTAGAGATTTTAGATTCACCCAAAGGTATTTTAGCTGATTTTTTGCTAATATCCTTTTGGTTCCCTAGCATTGCTCATTAAATTAAAATTGTTTATTCAATCAAATTTAAAAAAATCGATCAAAATAACACTAATTTATATTAGATTAGATTTTATTTTTGATTATATAAAATTTTAGATTTATTTTTTAGAATTGATCAAATTCAATTCATACTACACAAGTGATATAATATTATTATTAAATTTAAAATTTTATATATAATAT
>NC_029774.3:9020200-9025465 GCF_000817695.3 Arachis duranensis | reverse complement strand
TCTATTTTTATTTTATTTATGTATTATTATTATTTAATAAATATTTTATAAATATAAATTAAAAATGATTTATTTATTTATTTTACCAACCTAAAATTATTTTTATTTTTTAATAATAAAATCTTGACTAAATATAATAGTCTCTAAGATTTAAATTTTTATTATTTTAGTCTTTTAAATTTAAAATTTATTATACTAATATTTAAGATCTAACTTCAACTATATAATCTAGTTTCATGTCCTATATGATCTAATTTCATGCACCATTTGATCTCTATACCCTTTTTGCTACGCTAAACACAAAAATAAAGGACATCGTTTTATTTTAGAAAATGAAAGAAGATAAAACAATTTGTAAATCATATAAATTTTTATTACTGGTAATCTTGTGTATAACTCGGCTTAAAAAGAGTCTAAAAATCATTATAATGTCCAATACTTTCTCATAATAAAATTATAAATCTGATTAACTATTTTGTAAATTTAATCTAAAATCTAACATTTTTTTAAGACAAATCGAATAAATTCAAATTCTATTCAAATCGCAATAATTTTGATTGGACTAAACTAAATTAAAAAACAAAATCAAATTTAAATCACAACAAATAATATAATTTAAATTGAATTAATTTTTCTTTCAGAATTGATCTCAACCGCCAAGCGAACACGGTGCACAAAAATCCGACATAGACACAATGGACTCCAACGGTGTCAATCAATTATCCATCCTAATCACATTCGACAGAGTGAATAGCCACAGCTTCTTATTCTATTGCCATGCCCAAAGGACATTTATCTATTATCAATTTTTTTCTAAGAGAGGAGCTTATAAGTTATAACAAATGGCTTTAAAATTAAAATTAAACGTGAAAAAATAAATAAATAGTTCGATAATACATATGCAAACATATGAATGTGTCCACAAATTCTATTAAACAAGAGTAATCACACACCATCCGAATAAATAATACAGTAAGTTATAGAAATAATCGTCACACTGTTTTGCAGCCATTAAATTTAATTTAAAAAAATGAGCCACCCCTTAGTTTTTTTTTTTAAATTATTTTTTTTTGCTGGCTAGCCCCTACCAGTCATTATCGAAACATTGTCTCCGTCAAAATAATCCACCTGGCACTTATCAAAATCGCAACCAGAATTTTCAATGGAACACCAATCATCATATCATATAAAAATAAATTATCACGTTTCTAATGAAAAAAAAAAAAAAGCTCTAAACCATGATGAATTGACTCTGACAACAACCACAATAATATTCACATGTTATGTTATTATCACACACGTATCAATTAGCAAATCAGTAACTAGCAATTAAACAATCAAATAATTATTAGCAAACTTTAGGCACCGACTATGATATATCTAATCTAATCTAATTTAATTTATTTTCCCTATGCATCAATATGATCTGTATTAACTCCAAAACTTAACAATGAGTTAATTACTTAAAAGCATGTGTGTTCAATTTGGCTAAATTAAATGCAATATGATGCTTGAAAAAAAATTGTATATACAATTCGATTGAATTATAATAATAATCCCTAATTAAATTCACTAATTAAGAAACTAATCACATTAGAAAACATGCCGATGAACTAACTAACCCAGAATCCTCAAGAACTCAAAGCAAGACTGAAAAAAGCTCCAAAAGATGTTCTGCTTCTTCTTCTTCCTTTTCAACTCTTTGGATTCTATTTCACTTCTCATGGACTCAACCACATCCCCCCTGTACACGTAACTATTATTGAATTCTTGATGGTCTTCTTTGCCATAAAGCACGTCTTCCATGGATCCTTTCTTATTATCATTGGAGAAGCTTATTAGCTCTGACATGGAGATGCTACGATTCATGCCGCCGCCGCCGCCACCGTCAACGCCAGAATAAAATCTTCTATCCATGGAATCCTTTAAAGAAAAAAAAAATATGGAATGAAACTGAAACTATATAAGCTATTATTGTGCTTCAGTTTTTACTTTTTATCGTTCCTATTTATATGCTTGCGAGAAAGTTAGGTCTTTGAGGGACCCGATTTTTTTTGTTGTTTGAGTGAAAGAATCAAATGGCTTGGTTCTTTAAAATAATGAAAATTTAAAAATTCGTTAAATTAAATATGTATATATGACAAATCTATAAATAAGCATTATCTTTTGGATAAGAACAACCATATAAAAAGATAGAGACAATATTCTATGGCTGCATAGCTGGTGATAATCAACTTTTATATTTCAGTGGCACCGAGCTATTCAACAGTTCCATCTAAATTTCCAAATTGATTAGGTTTTTATTTTTATTCGTATAGTGTATGTTTAATTTGAAATTAGATTGAATATAAAATTTAAAATAATCGGTCAATTTTTTTATTAAAGAATAAGTAAAAGTAATTCAATTTATGTTTTAAAATTTTACTTTTAACATGATATTTATTATTAAATTGTTAACCAAAAAAAGGTTACAATTTGGTTTCATGAAACTTTAGATAGAACATTCATAGTGTATATATTAAATTTGAATTTGAGTACACGCAACTATAAATAATACTTGACTTGTTCATAATTAACCATCAAACCCTATATTATCATTTATGTCATTAATAGATCAGTTTCTTTAGCAAGTTAATTTAATTTCTAAATATGCAAATAGGTATTTCATTGCTCTTTGTACGTTCTGAAAGAGCTGATAAAGACAGCATAATTTCCTTCGTAGCAATAGACAACTATGAAAGTGAACACTTCCAATCTTTCAATCTAAGAAATAATTAGGGAAGTAGATAGATTAAATCAGATCGGATAAATTCTGAATTTGATAGTATTAAACGCCGATGTAGTATGCAAATATTTTTAAAAAATATATAAATTTATGTAAATTTTATAAATATTTAAAAACAAACTATATTTCTTAACTAATAAAGTATGTTTTTTATTAAATTTAATTATTTTTAGAATAAAATATAAATATTTAAATAATTTAAATAGATAATTTGATATCTTAAACTAGTCATTTAAATAATTTTAAATAAAAAATAAAAAATAAAATTTATTTAAAACTAATGATGTAGCCATTTAAAAATTTATATTATTTTTTCAATATCTATTTATTTTTATTGGATACACTAAATTAACAAATATCATTTTTGAAATTCATTATCTAATCCCATTTTTTATAGGTTTTTATTGAATATTATACAGTAAATACAAAAATGGAGTTGAATAATTCAGGTCAAGTAGATACATGTTTGTATATACCTAAACATTACATAATTAGGTAACTAATAAAATTAAGTCTTTATTTAATCAGGGTGAATATCTATTTTAATTTCTGATTATTTGTTTTTAAGGACTACGAGTTTTTAATAAAAAATAATCCATTTTAAGTATTTTTAAGTCATATTTATATAACACATNNNNCATATTTATATAACACATTAATCACTAATATATTTTTTATTTAATTTTTATAAGTAAAAATAATTTAAAAATTATTAATATTTTTAAATTTGTTATACAATAAATTTAGTTCATATATTTAAAAAAATAACAAAAAAAACTAAATGTTTTGACAATTATTTAAAAAAAAGATAACAAGATTCTTAATAAAAAAAATTGTCAATTTTACTTGACTTGTAACGGATAAATCAATAATTTAATTTATCATATAGACTTATTCTATTGATATAAAAAAATATTAATAAAAAGACTAATTAATCTCATAAAAATCTATTTTATTATATAAAAATCGGATGTCTGTACTTAATGATGGAGCTGACGTGGCATGCTCTGGAGAGTATTTCTCAATTTAATTATTTTAACTCATTCAATATAATTTATTACCATGACTTAATTATATCAGCTAATTGATTTGATCAGATATTTAAATATTAATATAATTTATTATAATATATATTACTTAATTAATTTTACTACATTAATTGTAATTTGTTATATTAGTTAATTAATTTATTCATTTATAAAGTCTGAAATAAAATAAATAATTTATTGTTTATTCTAATTGAATTCATTAAATTTAATTATACATTATATACGAATTAATAATAATTTGTAAATCACTTTATATTATATATGTATTAACAAAATATTATATATGTCTTAATGTGTTAATTAAATATTATATACGCACAGAAAAATAAATACAAAGATGATTTATATAATATTAATAATATTATATTAGCATGGTGATTTTTTTTATTTTGATATCATATAGTATTGATAATGATAATATTATTATATAGTATTATATAAACTTTCTAACATTAATTAGTATAGAAAATGGAAAAATTATTCCTTATGGCAATCATTCTTAGTGGAATAGTGTGTCCTTTATATAGTATTAATAATTGTTGCTTAATTTAAAATAATTGTATGTTGGTATCTTAAATTTATTTTTCAATAATGACCTAAATAGATAAATCTAATTGAATTGAATGATTATATAAAATATTTTATATTATTAATATACTAAAATTAAATTTATTTTTCGGTACAGAATTTTATAGGTAAATTTTATACAAGATTAAGTTATTTTTTATTTTTTTTATTTGTTTTATCTGGGTTACTTTATTTAATTTTAAGTAGCGTCATATTTACAATTACCGCCAGTATGATATTTTATAAAATATGAAAATTAAATTTTTTATAATTTAAATATCAATGTTTGAATAGAAGAACTTAACAGATTCACAATGAGAGAGATAGGAAAATTTACCTAGAGAAAAAAAATTCGGCTGGAAAATGGTGGTGACGGGCTCAACAACGACAGTAACGGGATGAGCAGCGATGATGATATAAGCTATGAACAGTGACGGACCCAGAAAAATTTAGTAATTGGGAGAAAATTATAATAAAATCTAGGTATAGATATTTTTTTTGCTTCCCACAATATTCAACAAGTTAAGGACTAATCGGTCATGAATTTGAATTCCATTTAAGAATTTACAATTGGCCGGCAACGAGTTGCTATACATACGAGACAGAATTCGAACCCTCAATACTTATTTAAGCGGACGACTAAGTTGATCACTTGATCAATCTAAATTGGTTTAGATATATTCAAAATTTAAAATTATAACTATCTAATACATTTTGATCAGAACTAGAAATATACACACAATCATTATTATAATATTTAAAATAATAAAAATATAATTTCATACACATAGTATAATATTTAAAATAACAAAAAAAAATATTTATAAGGCTTTTTTTATTTTTAACATGATTAAATATTATTTC
>NC_029774.3:9012627-9020026 GCF_000817695.3 Arachis duranensis | reverse complement strand
TTCATACACATAGTATAATATTAAAAATAACAAAAAAAATATTTATAAGGACTTTTTTTATTTTTAACATGATTAAATATTATTTTTTTATATATATTTTTAAACAATTATTTTACTTATTTGTCAAATCTACTTATTATAATTTTTATAGTATAAATAAATTTTTTAACCAAAATAATTACAGTATATTAATATATAGATAATATATTTTTTATCTTAAATAATTTTTAAAATCACTAATAATTTAAGTTGTATTTAATTAGAAAACTAAGTTTTAATTTAATTATTAATTAATTAACTAATATAATATAATTAATTATCACTAATTTTTGAGTGTATTTATTTATTTTTCATATTAAATCAAATTTAACAATATAATTATTATGTGTTAAGTTTAATAAAATATTTTTTAACATAAAATACAAAAGAACTATTTATATTTTATTTTGAGACAAATATAATATAATAAGTGGTATATATGTATACAAGTATTAATTTTTTTAAAAAAATTTGTGGGGCAAATGCCCCCTCTATATTAAACATGGGTCCGTCTCTGACTGTGAAGGAAGATGAAAGTTGTGAATAGGTAAGCGGCGATGGACTCAGCATCAACATGACCAGGACGGATCTACCTTTAATCATGTGGGGGCAAGTGCCCCCATTAAATTTTTATAAAACTTCATGTAGAATACATAAAATAAATATATTTGCCCCCACTAAAAAAATAAATTTGACCCCACTAAAATATTTTTGTTGGTTCACACACTTCTCAGTGTATAAAAATGAAAAAAAAAAAGAGGCACAAAATATAAACATTAATCAATAATAAATATATAAAAACATCAATATGAAGCACATCAATTCAATTTTAGTAAATAAATTTGTTATCATTAAAAGTTGATACACTACCGACAATGTTAAAATAAAATTAGTTTTTATTTGTTAATTTAGCTCTTAACAAATTAAAAAAATTAAATAAATTTAATGAAGAGCCAAAGTTTGACTCTATTAAATATTTTTTTATTATAAAAGATTGAAAATTTATCCATAAAAAATATATTTAGCTTGCTTAATATTAATAAAAAATTAATATCTAAATTATTTGAATATTTAAAAATAATTTTAGATTTTTGGTATATTTATGTAAATAAATATTACTAAAGAATTTTTTTTATAAATTTGCCTATACCAAGATTTGTAACAAAATTTTAAAATCTAATCAATGAAAGACTAAAAAAAAGATTGAAAATAAAATAAAAAAAATGTTGTTTAAAATTAAATGGCTTAGTTTCTAAAATAAAAAAATTACATAAACCTAAAAGATTATTATTTTTTTAAATTAGTTTTAGGTTTGTCAGTAACAACAACATTCTATAAATATTATAAAAAGTCGATTTCGTAATTATATGGGAGATGAATCTTTAAATGATTGTTTAATAACATATATAAAAAGAAAAATATTTGATTGTATTGACAATTAAAGAAAATATAAAACCTATTTAACTTATTATTTTAGTGTTTAAATTTATTTGTTAGACAATTTAAAAATTAATTATATTTTATCATAATAAAATATAATTATAAAAATTATTATTATATTATATATGCATTGCCCCCACTAACAAAATTTTTTGGATTCGTCATTGAACATGACAGGAGCTATGCGGTTTTTTTGTGAAGAAGTCGAGAAAAAGAAGATTTTAGGTGAGTATGATTGAGTTTATCTTGCATGCCTATAGAGTATAGACTGAAGTTATGAATCATGTGTGATGTGAGGCAAATCCTAATTCCTAAAAATTTTTTATATGTATATATTCGGGGTCGGGTACACCCTAAACCCGACGATACCTGTCTTGAGAAAAATCTGCCCCGACTCGGGTCAAGTTATTACCCTTTTCATCCGGGTATGGATGGATCGGGTACCTGCGTATTCAAAAACTCCTGCCAAGTCTAACCACGTATTATACTCCTTTTATTAATGGTTTATCACTAGCCAATGGATTGCTATATACCCAATACGAAATTCTAACTCCTAATAGTTATTTAAGCGGACGAGTGAGATGATTACTTAACAAACTCAAATTAATTAAGATAAATACTAATTATTTTTAATATTTTAATATTAAAAATTTTAAGAGTTTGATTTTAATTATAACTTTATAAAATATTTATAATAATAATTACTATATATATTATTTAATTTTTTAATAATATTTTTAATATAATTTTATATGTTATCCCGTACAAAATACGGGAGCATACACTAGTAAAATTTAAAGATCAAAAAATTATTTTTATAAAAAACCCCATTTCCTTTCGAAGTAATTATAAAAACAATATATATAATTTTTCTCTGAAACTCATGACAATTAAAATAATCTATTTAAATGAATGTTCAAAACACACCTTTAGATTTAATATATCATATTTTTTTTCTCTCTTTCCCATGGTTGAAATACAAAATCAATCCCCCCCACCTATCAATACATTTAAATTTAAAACAAATAATGTAAACAAAAATAATAAATCCGATCTTAAATCTCAAATTCAAAATTTTGAATTCAAAATTTTAAATTTAAAGGCTTAGACTTAAATCTTAATTATAAACATTAAATATTAAATTTTAAATTTTNTAATATAATATATTTTATCAATAATTTGTTGATATTTCTCGTTTATAATTATTTTTTAAGATAAATATTATGTAATCAATCATATCTAAATTAATACTTAATAATTATTTATGTTTAAATTTGTCAATAATTTTAATATTTGATTATATATCTTTTTAATAATTATTATAATTCTTTCTTATATTTTAACGAATCAATCATCAATAATCAATAATCAATAATTTAATTATTTTAATTTTACAACATGTTATATTTTGATGCTAAACATATTGACCTGGTATATCCTGATGTTAATTTAGAAGTATTACGTAATTAGTCATATTAACATTTACGCTGTGAATATTTAGAAGGAAAGAAATAGAGAAAAAGAAAAAAAAAGAAAGAAAAAAAAAATTGAATAGATTTTTTTTAGATGTGTTTATATGGAAGAAAAATAAGAAAACAAAAATGTTTTATAAAAAGATAATTTTATTTTTATATTATAAAATATATTAAAAAAATAAAAAGATAAAAGTGAAAATAGAGAGAAATTAGTTTTTTCTTTATTTTTTTTCAATGTTAGAGAGAAAAAAATTGGTGAATCTCACTAATTTTTTTCCATCTATTTTTCTTCCTCTCTAATTTTTCTCATCAACCAAAGAATGAAAAATAATTTTTTTTATTTTCTTTTTTTTTCTCTTTCATTTTTCATTCAAACAAACATAACCTTAATGATAAATTATTAATAATTCTAATATTTTATTTCATATTTTTTTAATAATTATCATTATTTTTTTCTATATTTACGTGAATCAATAATTTTAATATTTTTTAGGGCAATTTACGTTTTTAAATTGTTTGAACCCCAATTTTACGTAAATACATTGTTTCAAAAACGGATACGTAAATACATTGTTTCACTATTTTATATAAATCGCTACTGCCAGTAGCGGTTTACAATTGCACAGAAACCGCTAGTACCAGCCGCGGATTATATGTATTTTTGGTTGGTCATAAACCGCTGCTGCTGCCAGCAGCGGTTTATGTAGGTTGGTGTGCGTGCGTAAACCGCTGGTGCCTATAGCGGTTTACATTTAGTATGTGTCAATAGGCTCCCTATATAAACCATGGAGGGGCCAAATGTAGAGAGGTAGAGTTTTATTCACAAATGGATGGGGAGGATAGTATTAAAAAAATACAATACTCAAAGTATTAAATTATATAAATCAAGACTATTTTTTTATTCTCATCTCTTTTACAATTTATAAATAATAAAATAGTTTATTTTTAGCCAAAAGTTCACTAAATCATATATTTTTCTCTTTAACAATCACTTCATTCTCTTTTATTTATATCAACCATAAAAGAAATACCAGGAGAGTTTAAAACATGGGTTGTGTTTTTTGCTGCTGATTTACATTCGAGGTTCTAGCTAAACGAATTTTTTTTATTTGTACAACTTTATTGTTTTATGCCAAAAAATAAAAATTATTTGTATTTTATAGTTAATTGATTGGATAAATAATAGTCATAACATCATAATTTTGATGAATAAAATAAAAAATATAAATATGCATGTAATAATTTTTTATTTGTATTTATTATTAAAATGAGACTAAATAGCAAATCAAATAGTGAATATTGATAGAGTACTAAAATATATAAATTAAGACTAATTTTTTTATATTCATCCCTTCTAAAACTCATGAATGATAAAATAATTTATTTTTAGTAAAAAATAGTGAATTTCTTCACTAAAAATAGCAAATCAAATAAAAAAATTCATTGGAGTTAATAGGATGAGGCTTTTTTTTTAATAATTAGATCTATTAACTATTAGGTCATTTCTTAATTTTTGAATTATTATCTTAAATGGTTGACGATTTAGACAAATACTTTTTATCATTACTGTGTAAGTAGACCAATAAAAAAAATTATTGTTTAATTAGATTTGTTACATGTCATTGAAAAGGGACTAAACGTAATTAAAGTAGTTGACGATTTAGAGAAATTCTTTTAATGATTTATTAAAAAAATTTAATTAGGAATTATTTAACTTTAATTTTTTAATCAATGATAAGAGTTATGGCATGGTTAGAATTAAGCACGTTTAGAATGAATATTGTGCCTTATGTGTTTGCTGATTGATTCTGTTAGAAGGCATGTGTTTGCTATCAATTTTGTTAGGCAGTTAGTGCTCTTAGTCTTCACTCTTCCTTTTTTAGTTAGTTAGTTAACTATAGATGCTAGAAGATGTTGGAAGCTTTCTTGCTTAACTCACTCCTAATTTCATTGCTTATAAATAATCCTCCTCCTCACTTTACAAGGTAGTTTTTGTAATTCCACTCATTCATTCAATGAAATTTCTTCTCCCTCTTGCCTTTTCTGTTCTTTCTTTCTTTCGACTTCTGTTTTGACTCTTCTTTAAGATCACCCTCTATGATCTGATACCTTTCATGATATCAGAGTTTATGGTGCCATAACTTTCTTCTGTTAAAAAAATTCACTATTTTTTACTAAAAAAATTATTTTATCATTCATAAATTTTAGAAGGGATGAAGATAAAAAAAAATTAGTCTTAGTTTATATATTTTAGTACTCTGTGAATACTCCCTCTTTGATTTGTTATTTAGTTTCATTTTAATAATAAATACAAATAAAAAATTATTACATGCATAATTATATTTTTTATTTTATTAATCAAAATTATGATGTTATCACTATTATTTATCCAATCAATCAACTATAAAATACAAATAATTTTTATTTTTTGACATAAAACAATAAAGTTGCACAAATAAAAAAAATTCGTTTAGCTAGAACATCAAATGTAAATCAGTAGCGAAGAACACAACCCATGTTTCAAACTCTCCTAGTATCTCTTGTATGGTTGATATAAATAAAAGAGAATGAAGTGATTGTTAAAGAGAAAAATATATGATTTAGTGAAATTTTGGCTAAAAATAAACTATTTTATTATTTATAAATTGTAAAAGAGATGAGAATAAAAAAATAGTCTTGATTTATATAATTTAATACTTTGAGTATTGTATTTTTTTAATACTATCCTCCCCATCCATTTGTGAATAAATACCTCTCTACGTTCGGCCCCTCTATGGTTTATATACGGAGCCCATTGACACATACTAAACGTAAACCGCTATAGGCACCAGCGGTTTACGCACGCACACCAACCTACATAAACCGCTGCTGACAGCAGCGGTTTATGACCAACCAAAAATACACATAATCCGCGGCTGGTACTAGCGGTTTCTGTGCAATTGTAAACCGCTACTGACAGTAGCGGTTTATATAAAATAGTGAAACAATGTATTTATGTATCCATTTTTAAAACAATGTATTTATGTAAAATTGGAGTTCAAACAATTTAAAAATGTAAATTGTCCTATTTTTTATATCTTTTTAAAAATTATCACGATTCTTTCTTTTATTTATGTGAATGTTAAATATAGTGTAAATTTTAGAGTAAAGTATATTATTGTGGTGCACTCTGGTGCTCGTCTATATGTTAATGCTATTTTTGAAAAATATTATGTACTAAAATAATTAGATTTGTTGATATTTAATGATTAATTATGATAAAATTTGTCAATCTTCATTATATTATTCTAAAACAGATTGTATTATAGCACCAAAACGTATTCTGGATCTCTGGTGACCATTTGCATAAATTTTTCTTTTCAACTTTTTTTAAAAAAGTATTATGAAATCAATTATATACAAAATAACATTTAATGATTATTTATATTGAGATTTGTCAATAATTTTAATATTCTATTTCATATCTTTTTAATAATTATTATTATGATTCTTTCTTATATTTTAGTGAGTGAATCATTATATTAATTATTAATAATTCTAATTCTATAATAGGTTATATTTTGACACTAAACATACAAACGTAAGTATTTTGTGTTAGGAAATTATTTGATTTTTTAAATTATTTGTGGACAATACATATATTAATTATAATCACAAATTATGCTATTTCAAATTAAATGACTTATATAATGATGATCTCATTTATTGTTATAAATGCTAATTGAATAAGTCATTGTTACTTTTGATTTGGAATTAAATGAGAATAAAATCGGATATTATCTTTTGTTCCTTAGATAATTATCTTTTGGATTTTAGATATATTATCTTTTGGGCTTTAGATACTGTTTTATTTGAGCTTTATGGTTTAATGGGTGCCATGCCAAATATAAATAGACCTTCAGGGTTTCGGTCCCCAATATACCAAAGCCGCCTTTGTTGCTCTTTCCCCATCAAAAAAGTTGCAGTTCAGCCGCCTAGGAATACAGAAGGCTTTGATTGAGGAAAAAGTACGCTTCCTCATTATATTATATTTTTTGGTGATTCAATATGGATGATCTGAATTATTGAAATTAGTTTATTCCAACATTTTGTTGCGAGTTTGAATATATACATCTATTTTTAGAAAAATATTTGACAAATTAACATTTAATAATTAATTTCAGATTTGTTAATAATTATAATATTTTTTTCATGTATTTTTAATAATGATCGTTATTCTTTCTTATATTTTCATGAATCAATAATTTTACTATTTTATTTTATATTCTTTTAGAACACGCTTCTTTCTTATATTTTTGTAAATGTTATATATAGTGTTTCATTTTATTATTCATGAACATAAGTTTTAGATTCAAATTTAGTGACATGACGTATTTTGGTGTCAGTTACTGATGACATTTTTAAAAAATATTATGTATTAAAAATTAAATTTTATTAATATTTAA
>NC_029774.3:9012342-9012582 GCF_000817695.3 Arachis duranensis | reverse complement strand
TACTTTTTTAATAATTATCTTGAGTTTTTCTTATATCTTTATAAATAATATATATCTTTTAAATAATTCTTGATTTTTTTTAATAGAATATTTTAAATATAGTTCAATTTATTATTATTATTATTATTTTGACAACATTTAGTGAATACACATAACATTCATTTTAAAATATTTTAGTTCATTTTTTTATAAATATTAATTTATTTATTTACTGGATACAACAACTTTTCTTTATTAAAT
>NC_029774.3:9007157-9012240 GCF_000817695.3 Arachis duranensis | reverse complement strand
ATTTATTTTAAAAATATATTTCAAATATAAATGTAAAAAAAGTAAATATATCTTATACGTAGTACGGTACATACACTAGTAATAGAATTTCGATGATATGAAACGTTAGACAGATTTGATGAGTAAGAGAGCTTTAGAAATGATCAAATTTAACTTGTGTTCCCTAAAACGTTGGAAAACAAATATATAAAAAATTAGCATTTTTATTTCTAAAAAATCATTGGTGAGAACAGAAAACTAAAGGAAGAGACTAGAAGATTGCTCGAATCCCCAAAACAAATTCCAAAAACAAGGATTTCGATATAATCTGGCTTTTTAAACCATGAATGAGTTGTGTATATATGATAAAGAGAAAGCTCCTCCAAAGGGAACTTGTATGTATAGTGAAAAAATGAAGCCATATCCACTTTAAGCTCCCTCACATGTTTTCTTCCAACCCAAGGGACAAACCTACTTCAGAGAATTCTCACAAAATGTGGTGAAAAACTCAAGGCAAATGTTCCAAAGCCATGCTATCAACAATACTATATCCTATATAGCCTGCATTTCTAAATGAGTATGCTCGTGCTCGCCATTGTTAGCCGAAGATGCTTCGGGATTTTCCTTGTGATCATCATCGGTATGAGTTGAAGTGGTCATCTCTTGAGCTGGAGGAGGGTTTACGATGGTCATCTCCGAGAAAAGATCATCCGAGAGCCGGCCTTTCATCTCCCTGTGCTCCTGACACAAGGCGCACCAGTGCAAGCAGCAGTGCACGCAACATGCATTGCAAGGCGAGTCCTGCACTCACAGAAAATGTAAAAATCGGAGTAAAGACTCAAAGATATCAACATGTAGAAGTACCCTCTGCTTGGAACCACAAGGGAATTTGTCAACATGCCAGATTCAAACATTATCAAGTTTTTTGTGATGGGCAGTGCCTATCCTCCAAGTTTGTGAATCAACCATGGTATGTGTACACAGAATATTGGCTACCAAATCAGCCATCCATATAAAATACATATTGAAATACAAAATACACATTGAAAATGAGTTAAACAACACATGTATTTATATACAAATACATGGTGGCTGATTTTTGGTGTACACAACATTTTTTATTCTCCATTATTAATCTTAATTCTAAAGCAAGCAGCAGAATACAGCAGCCATATTTCTCAGTAAATGGATATTTGTTATATGCCAAATTCAGCTTGGATTTCGACTAGTTTAACATAGTGACAAAGAATTACCTTCAAGTGATATTTCTTCTGCAAGGTTTGCCGAACTTGACCAGTGTAAATGCCACACATCCACCATGTAAAGAATAAACCCTCGCAAACGAGAAATACCGTCCCCGGATCAATACCAGGAACGAGGGAATTTGCAGCTAAAGTTGCTATGGCCAAAGAAATGCCACCTTCAACAAAAATGGCATGACACAAGCATGGCCCAGTCCAAGGCGTGTCTTCCCTCAAGCTTTCTACATTGCGCCCAAATAACACACAAGGACAAAACAGCCCTGTCAAGCCTGCAATGAAGGTCGAAAAAATATAATCATGAAGCAACTCTCCACTACAGTATGTCTAACCACGTCACTGCAAAGTATAAACTTCTACCATAGCCATACATATCAATCCTTTGTATTGAAAGAAGCATGGGCCGATCATAATTGATGAAACAAAGTATGACGGGGTTTTGCAAGAAAGACAACAAAGTGATCAAAGAAAGTGTTCAGTTAATTTTTATGTTACAATGATGCTGTCAAATGTCTATGCAACTCAGTTTCTGCCAACTAGTCAGTACTCAATGAATTCATGGTCATGGATCCACTCTAGCCTATATAGACTTAGTTTAGATTATATCAAACTGAGGGCAATTATAGCATAAAAAAATATATATATAAACAGACTATTAACATTGACCATTAATGCATTACTTACAACTTTCCCTATCTTCAGTGCATCCAAAGATCCCAGTCGTCCAAGGTTCATCTGCCGGAGGCGAATAGCTTTCGGGTAGTGGCTGTCTACATTCAGGGCACTTGCGAACAGCCAACTGCACAATACCGAAAATCCATGACCAAAATATATATCTACATATTAGCAAACACACTCAAAGCGCCCAAAGAAACACCAACACAAGTTCTCAAACAGTTTCTTGCTGCTTCGACTTGGAAATCCCTAAAAATAGAGTGACATTTTCTTTAAAAAAAATAATACAGAAACATGATAACTAATCCTTCTGAGTCAAATCTAAAGCATTATCGTACATCAGCAGAAAATTCACCGTCCACAACAAGATAAACCCCACCCACATTCACATTTTAATAATCAACCTAATCACTGTAGAATTAGGTTTAGATTGCGAATAAGAAGTTGATACACCTCCAAATGTTTTCAAATCACGCTCCGCAACCGCAATTCAGCATCAATTGCAGCTGCACCGGATGCATTTATCATTTACCCATGATTTTCCAAAACTATGACTAGAACTGCAAAATTCAAAACCTTGATTTACACGATTTACCCCCTTTGGGAAGAAAATAACATAACAGGAACCCAATAGTCAAGAAGGAAAATGCAACAATAGCAAATGTGAAAGAAATAACTGATTCAAAAGTAACATAAAATGGAAAGGGGAAAAAAATTAAAATTTGAAATCTGACCTGAGGAACCTCAATTGGCTGATTGAGCTCGCCAGGAGTGATATCAACGAGAGGCGCATGATCTTTTCCCAGCTTCACATAACTCGATTGCTTCCTTTCCGCCATCAACTTATCTAACCTCACCCAAAAAGAAAATGCAAGAAAATTGGAAAATGAAAAAAGAAAATGAGATAGATCTGAGGGATTGGGTAAGAAGGGAACCTTGTTAATCGAGAGCGAAGGAAGGGAATGAGAGGAAACTGGAACGTAAGAAATGAAGCAGATTTTCTCTTGTTTTGTTTCAAGGCACTGCCTTTGACTTAACCGCCCTTACTGTTACGCCTCCTTCGTCCTTAGCTAAGAAGACTTTGCAGACTAAAAGACTTTGCACTTTGGAGTTTTACAGATTTTGTTTTCACTTTTTTTTATCATAAAAAAAAGAATAAATTTTTTTAAAAAATTGCGCTTGTATTTTTATTTTATGATTTTGTAAAATAAAAAAAATTGTTTTTATTTTATATTTTTTATTTTGCAGAATTTAAAAGATAAATAATACTAAAAACAAAAAATAAAAGCACAAAAACACAAATTTTTAAAAAAGGAAATTGAGAATTTAATCAATTTAGTCAAGACAATGTATAATTTATATGGATTTAATTTTAATATAGTAATAATATAAATGTTTAACAGTGTATTGTTGTGCCAATTAAAAATAATAATTTTATTTTTATATTACTTAAATGTTTTATTTAACAACATGTATGATATTTTACACGAATATATAAGTGTACCAAAAATTCAAAATTAAAGTAAAAGTTTTTTTTATAAGTTAGAGTGAGGCTGAAATTCAAGATTTCTAGTTTATGATATTGTATTTGTATATAAATATATATTATATTTTAACTGACATGATGTATCAGGTTAAGAAATAAACAGAAAACTAATTATACTTGAGAATTATCTATTTAATTTTATAATAAATGATTTTAAATTTAAATAATTTATTAATTAATTTATATTTATTATACTATATATTTAATAATTTATTAAAAAATATTAATATAATAAATAAAAATTTAAAAAGCTATTATTTAAAAAATAGAAATAAATAAATTTAGTATGTTTTATTTAGAGTTAATGAAAAAATATCCACAAAAATTATATTGTGTTATAAAAATAGAAGACAAGAATTAAAGTAGATGGTTTTTATTTTGAATGACTGTGTTATTATTCTGATCGTAGTTCTCTTTTACTTTTTTTAATATAATGATACTATAGTCAATTCAATAGAAAATAGAAACCTTGACCAATGCTTAGCAAAACCTATTTTTAATTTATGTGTAAAGCGCCAGGATTTTGTTTCTGTCTTGTGTATCTGTAGTTGACAATATTCCATGTAGGGATTCGTACAGAATATTTTTTTATTTTATGGGTTGGTAGAATATCTTTTACTTAAAAAATACGATTATTGTGTTTAATTGCCAAACTAATTAATTGTTTAAACTAGTACTTTGTTCAGACTTTAGAGTGTCGGTTTTAAAAGATTTTATCTTATGATTATTATCAGGCGATTAAAAAATTTTCAGCAAAGTTCTAAGTAAAATAAAGAATGCAGTATCTTCTTTAGAAAATTATCTACCATAAAAGGTGTTCATATCCTGGTTCAAGGCAAAGGTCCAGGTCCAATTAAAAGGCCTGATCCAAAGGATTAAAGCCTAGCTAAGCGCCGCCTTTCACATAAGAAGTCGGTGCCACTCACGACTTGGTCTGAAGAGGTCGGATGTGAGATTAGCTGGCAGATCAACACTCATTCAAATGAGTAACCGTCCCTAAAATCTCTCTAACCGCCTCATAAAGCCATATCTTAACCTCCCCAAGATAATAGGGACGGTTAACACCCTAAAGATACGGCACTACACCAACGGTGGTTATGGGCTCACCACTATAAATACACTGACACCCCTCAGGTATCTCTAAGTCCAATACTCTCTAGACCTGCTCACACTCTTGCTAACTTAGGCATCGGAGTGTCTTTGCAGGTACCACCCCCTCATTCACACGCGGCACAAGTCGGACGGAGTCTCCCGAGTTGCGGACCTATCCGGAGTCTTCCTCCATCATACACTTGGGCCGCCAAACGCCATCCGTCGTATTAATCTCCGGTTACCCACCGTAACATTGGCGCCGTTGCCGGGGACTCGAGAGATCATCCATCGATGGCGGAAAGATCCCATGAAGAAGGCCATGTGGAAACAGATTCTGAACAAGAGAATCTGGATGTGGGCAATGACAACGAAGACAATGACCAACACAGAGAGGGTACCTCTGGAGTAAAGAATCCGAAGGTAAATTCCTCAGATGGGCGCGAATCAGAAAAAGGCGGACCAGCCCACGTAACGGAACTAATGGGATTGGTCCATAGCCGCCTGGAGCAATTGGAACAAGAGCGGGAGAGGT
>NC_029774.3:9003076-9006435 GCF_000817695.3 Arachis duranensis | reverse complement strand
AGAAGAGATCCACCGTCACAGACCCCTGAGAGACATATCCATATGATCTCAGGAGGATTTGCGGGAGGTGGAATCACTAAATCCTCTCGCAAAAGACACCTCAAAAGAGTCTATCAGGTCGGGGAAGAGACACCCGACCTCCCCACTATCTCATTTACCAAAGAAGATGGGCAAGGGATAATTCCCGGGCATGATGATCCCGTGGTAATAACCATGATCCTAGCCAACGCCCATCTCCACAGAACCCTGGTAGACCAAGGAAGCTCGGCGGACATCCTCTTCAAGCCCGCCTTCGACAAGCTAGGGTTAGATGAAAAAGAATTGAGAGCTTATCCCGACACCCTATATGGGTTAGGGGATACGCCAATAAAGCCACTGGGATTTTTACCCCTTCACACCACCTTTGGAAAGGGGGAAAAATCAAGAACTCTGAGCATAGACTTCATAGTCATCGATGAAGGGTCAGCCTACAATGCCCTAATTGGCAGGACTACCCTTAATCGACTCGGAGCAGTGGTATCAACTCCCCACCTTTGCATGAAATTCCCGACTCCAGGAGGAATAGCAACGGTAAGAGGAGATCAAAAATTGGCAAGGAAGTGCTATAACGAAAGCCTAAATCTGAGAGGGAAGGGCAAAGAAGTCCACACTATAGAGCTAGGCGGCGCAAGAACCAGAGAAGAGCTACGACCCCAGCCGGGAGGAAAAACCGAGGAGATACAAGTCGGTGAGGAGGGAGGAAAAAACACCTACATAGGAGCCAACCTAGGGGAAACCCTAAAACAAAGGTTGGGTGAACTCCTAAGAGCTAACTCCGACCTCTTCGCCGGGAAGGCTTCCGACATGCCCGGGATCAATCCCGAGCTCATGTCTCACAGACTCTCGGTTTACCCAGGGTCCCGACCTGTACAACAAAGAAGACGTAAGCTCGGCCCAGAGAGGGCCTCAATAGTAGAAGAGCAAGTACAGGCGCTCCTGGAAGCCGGCTTTATTAGAGAAGTCAAGTACCCAGCATGGCTAGCCAATGTAGTGCTAGTCAAAAAATAGAATGGTAAATGGAGAATGTGCGTCGACTATACCGACTTGAATAAGGCATGTCCTAAGGACCCTTATCCCCTACCGAGTATTGATACCCTGGTGGACTCCAGCTCAGGGTACCAATACCTATCGTTCATGGATGCCTATTCGGGGTATAATCAAATCCCGATGCATGAACCTGACCAGGAAAAAACATCGTTCATCACACCAAAAGCCAATTACTGCTACGTGGTCATGCCATTCGGACTAAAGAATGCAGGAGCCACGTACCAAAGGCTGATGAACAAAGTGTTTTCCCCACATTTAGGGAACTTAATGGAGGTGTACGTCGACGACATGTTAGTAAGAACCAAGCAAGAAGTCGACCTCTTGACCGACCTCTCACAAGCCTTCGACACTATAAGGTTGCATGGGATGAGACTAAATCCCGCAAAATGCGCCTTCGCAGTAGAAGAGACTAAATCCCGCAAAATGCGCCTTCGCGGTTGAAGCAGGAAAATTTCTAGGATTCATGCTAACACAAAGAGGGATTGAGGCCAATCCCGACAAATGCAGAGCCATCCTAGAAATGAAAAGCCCGACTTGTTTGAGAGAGGTCCAACAGCTCAATGGCCGACTTGCAGCCCTCTCCAGATTTTTGGCAGGATCAGCACTAAAGTCCCTTCCACTATTCTCCTTATTAAGGAAGGGATGCCAGTTTGAATGGACTCCGGAATGTGAGGAGGCGTTCCAAGAGTTCAAAAAATTCTTAAGCCAACCTCCTATCTTGACCCGATCAAAAAATTCTTAAGCCAACCTCCTATCTTAACCCGACCAATGCCAGGGAAAAACCTCGTCCTATACCTCTCCGTAGCAGACAGGGCTGTCTCGTCAGCCCTGATAAGAGAAGACGAGGTCGGACAACACCCGGTCTACTTTATCAGTAAGGTCCTACAAGGATCCGAACTAAGGTACCACAAACTGGAAAAGTTTGCCTACTCCTTAGTGATAGCCTCACGAAGGCTACGACCTTACTTCCAGGCTCACACAATAAGAGTCCGTACGAACCAACCCATGAAGCAAATCCTCCAGAAGACGGATGTTGCAGGGAGAATGGTACAATGGGCAATAGAACTCTCCGAGTTTGATTTGAGATACGAAACTCGGACCGCAATTAAAGCCCAATGCCTCGCCGACTTCATTGCAGAATGTGCAGGTGAACAAGAGGAAAAACCAACTACATGGGAACTCTATGTAGACGGATCCTCCAACAAGTCGGGGAGCGGCGCAGGCATAATATTGGTAGATGGAAAATGAACCCAAATAGAGGTCTCCTTAAAATTTGAATTTCCGGCTTCAAACAATCAGGCAGAATATGAGGCCTTGATTGCCGGATTAAAATTAGCAGAAGAAGTCGGCGCCACAAAGGTGATGATCTACAGCGACTCACAAGTGATGACTTCCCAAATAAGTGGAGAATATCAGGCGAAGGACCCCAATATGAAGAAATACTTGGAAAAAACCTTGGAATACCTAGGGCACTTTGCGGAAACCGAGGTCAAGCACATAACTCGGGATCTAAATAGCAGAGCTGACGCCCTGTCCAAGTTAGCAAGTACCAAACCCGGAGGGAACAACAGAAGCCTGATTCAAGAAACCCTCCAAGAACCCTCGGTATCCAAAACAGAAAATGGACAAGAGGTACTTGAGGTAGTCGGCCTAAACCTCGGATGGATGAATCCCTTAGTCGAATACCTGAAATTCGACATCCTCCCCAAGGAGGAGAAAGAAGCTAAAAGGATCCGAAGGGAAGCACAGCTTTATACCTTGGTGAGAAATGTCCTTTACAGAAGAGGGATATCAACACCATTGCTGAAGTGCGTACCGACCTCAAGAACCACCGAGGTGTTGGAGGAAGTACATAGTGGGATCTGCGGAAACCATCTCGGAGCAAGGTCGCTGGCCAGGAAAGTAATCCGAGCAGGATTCTATTGGCCGACCTTGCAGAAAGATGCAACAGACTTTGTGAAAAAATGCCAGCCATGCCAGATGCATGCAAATTTCCACGTGGCTCCACCAGAAGAGCTCATTAGTATAACTTCCCCCTGGCCTTTCGCAAAATGGGGAATGGATTTGTTAGGTCCTTTTCCCCAAGCACCAGGGCAAGTAAAATACTTGATCGTGGGAATAGATTACTTCACAAAGTGGATAGAAGCAGAACCATTAGCCACCATTACCGCTCAAAGAAGTCGCAGGTTCCTCTACAAAAACACCATAACAAGGTATGGGATACCATATTCCATCACCACAGATAATGGAACCCAATTCACCGACGCCACCTT
>NC_029774.3:8984942-9002313 GCF_000817695.3 Arachis duranensis | reverse complement strand
TATAAGTCTTTCTACGAAACGCGCCGACTTAAGCTCGACAAAGCGTGAAAATCCCATGAACCGACCTAACATGGTCGTCAGGATGAAACGACGAGGTACAAGTCGGTGTAAAGAGGTTATACAAGTTGATCGTATTAAACTCGGAAACTATCCGACTCTTAAGTCGAAAGGAAATCCGAGTAAAACAAACTCGAAAGAGCTCCGAGTAAAAGAAAACCGAGCTCCGAGTAGATGAAAAACGCATCGCAAAAATAACCTAAGTCATAAAAGCTCACTAAAGCAAAGTTGAGTATAAAGGATAACAAAAGAGATATGAAAACCTGAAAAGTTTAAAGTTTGCATACAAGCCTTTGCACGAAAAAGGCTCAAGAAAACAATGCAAGCTAACAAAAGGTTTTCCGAAAAGATCAAACATATTCAAAACAGAAAAGCATGTACACGCGCAAAGTAACTTAAACCCTTATCCAAAAAGGAGCACATACTTCCAAACATATCCAAAACAGAAAAGCATGTGCACACATAAGGTAACTTAAACCCTTATCCAAAAAAGGGCATTTATTTTGTTTAAAACCCTTATCCAAAAAAGGGCACGGATAGGAATATTTTGTTTACGGCCTTAAAAGGCCAGAAGAAAATTGTTCACAACCACCAACAAATAAATAAGTTTAAAAAAGGGGGGACCCACAGGCCGGGCCCCCATATAGCCATAAAAATAAAGAAGTCATTTCTTGAGTGGAGTAGAGGAATCACCACCACCAGGAGAAGCACCGCCAGGACCGGGAGGAGGAGCCGAAGAGGAAGTCGGGGCAAGGATTGAAGAACTCGGAGCGTCTTTGGAAGGAGAAAGAGACTCTATAATCCTCTGCCCCCGAGTCTTTAGGTCTGACTCGGAAAGGACCTCGGGGGCAGGAGGAAAAACAATGGCGCCATCAATAACCACTTTGTCAGGATGTAATGGAGAAAGATCCAAGTCGGGGGCTATAACCCTGACCTGCTCCAGGAAAATTCTCCAAGACTCCTCGGCAGTCTTTAGGTCTGACTCGGAAAGGACCTCGGGAGCAGGAGGATCAACAATGGCGCCATTAATCACTACTTTGTCAGGATGTAGTGGAGAAAGATCCAAGTCGGGGGCTATAACCCTGACCTGCTCCAAGAAAATTCTCCAAGACTCCTCGGCGCCCTCGGCGATAGAGTCCTCCAACTCAGTATAAGCATTCCGAGAGTTCATCAAATCCTTCCTCACCTCCACCATATCTTTAAATAAGCTTTGATAACTCTCCTGGGCTGCCTTCCTCAGATTCACCTCCATAGTGCATTGGGCTCGCAGCTGGCTCTCCTTCTCCCGGAGGTCATCTCTCTCCTTCCTCAACTTATCCCTCTCCTCCTTCAACTCCCTCTCATGTTTTTCAAACATGAGAAGCCTCTCCTCCAGCTCCGCAACCTTTGAGGTAGTTCCCAAGGAGCTGAGGGGAGTCTTCTTGAAGATATCCAAAAGTTTGCCACAAACTCCCGCCGCCCTAAAACTTTCCTCGGCCAGAGCGGTAAGGTGGTTCCGAACAGAAACATCATCCATATTTATAAGAGGATAGATGTTCTTTCGGACGAATGCAAGAGCATCCGCCTTAACCCCACCTTCCCAAGAAGGGCCAGACTCTGAAGTCTTGCGCTTCTTCTTCTCCGGCTCGGAAAGTAGTTGGGCAGAAGGGAGTGGTCGAGCCAAACTTGAGGAGGAGGAAATAATAATAGGTTGAGAGGGAGTACCCACATTTCTAGGAGGAGGAGGAGGAGGAGGAGGAGAGACGACCGCCTTGCCACCCCCGGACCTGGCCCGGGACTTCGCTTTGGCCTCCTGGACCCTCTGGTAGGACTCTTGGGCATTCCTTTTTGCCATATCTACAAAAGCAACAACCAAGTTACAAGTCGGTAAAGTACAAGTCGGTAAAATATAAGTCGGCGAAAAAGAACTCGGAAATAAGAAATGCATGCACTACCTATGCAAGACTGAACAAAAGTTGACGTCCCCTGAAGGATTTTTCTCGTATCTAAGTATGGGGCCCTCCCCCATGCTTCTCGGAAAAACCCCACAATGGCCGCCTCCACCTCGTCCAGGTCATCTAGACCAATCTTTTCACAAGGGGTGGCCGGCAGCCAGTAAAGAGGAAAGCGGGGGGAGGAATGCTCGTATGGCTCGGAAGGATACCCACTGCTGCTTGTTGTTTAGCCCACTAAAGGGCTTAGTCATATGGAAAAGATAAAAGAAGATTCTCAAGGAAGTCGGGAAGTCCAGAGCGTGGCTTATAAACTGGTAAATCTTCAAAAAACCCCAGGAATTGGGGTGGAGTTGAGTAGGGGCAACCTTACAGTGGTGCAAAACGGATATTTCGAAATCAGAGAAAGGAAGAAAAACACCCAAACGGGTGATCATACATTCATACATGAAGAAGAAATGAGGGGTCGCCTCATTAACTCTCCCAAAACAGACCCGGTCTTCAGGACCCGGGATTATCAGTTCATATTTTGGCTCGTCCTCCTCCGAAGTACAGAGCCTGTGATGAGTATGAAGATGAGTAATGAACTCAGCATCGACCAACGGTTCCTCCCCAAGAACCGTAACGTCAACCCACTGAGAAAGAATGTCTACAGAAGCCATTTTTTATATAAAGAAGAAAGTGGCAGAAAACCTACAAAAAGGAAAAAGAAAAAGAAAATCAAAAAATACGGCCACTAAAGAAGAGAGATTCGAAACCAGAATCTACAGGTCAACCTATCTACTCGCAAAACAAAACATGCAACCATAAAGCATGACATGGAAAAAGCAAAACTAACCTTTATCCGAAAGTGAAGGTTGGAGAGAAACAGAAGTCTTCGAACGCAAGGATATAGTACGAACAAGATAAGGAGAAGTTTGAAAGATTGCAGAAACGGAAAATAGAAAGAGAGGGAAAGTATTTATAAATACGCCCAAGGGCATAATGGTAAAAACGGAGCAGTCATTAATGAGATTGCACCGTTACCAAAGCCCTCAACACTTCCCCAACGACACGACGCTTGAATTGACGTAACTGTCAGAAACTAAAGGTCGCGAAAATCACGTCGGTTTCCAAGATCCGTACTCTTTCAAACAAGTCGACTGCGAGCCCGAGTTGAATACTTGAACCCAAACTTTAAAGAAAATTTGGGCTCAAGTAGGGGCACTGTTCATACCCTGGCCCAAGGCAAAGGCCCAGGTCCAATTAAAAGGCCTGATCCAAAGGATTAAAGCCTAGCTAAGCGCCGCCCTTCACATAAGAAGTCGGTGCCATTCACGACTTGGTCTGAAGAGGTCGGATGTGAGATTAGCTGGCAGATCAACACTCATTCAAATGAGTAACCGCCCCTAAAATCTCTCTAACCGCCTCATAAAGCCATATCTTAACCTCCCCAAGATAATAGGGACGGTTAACACCCTAAAGATACGGCACTACACCAACGGTGGTTATTGGCTCACCACTATAAATACACTGACACCCCTCAGGTATCTCTAAGTCCAATACTCTCTAAGACCTGCTTACACTCTTGCTAACTTAGGCATCGGAGTGTCTTTGCAGGTACCACCCCCCATTCACATTCGAGCACAAGTCGGACGGAGCCTCCCGAGTTGCGGACCTTTCCGGAGTTCTCCTCCATCATACACTTGGGCCGCCAAACGCCATCTGTCGTATTAATCTCCGGTTACCCACCGTAACAAAAGGTATTATGAATTATATTTTTTTAAATAAAATAAATAGTGAAAATTATTGAAATACTGTAAGTTATCTTCTTAAATTTTAATTATTATATACAACATAATAAAATAAAAAATTTTAAATATTTCTAAAACACTGATGTTTCAATAATTTTAGCTATCAATTTTAATTATAAAAAATATATAATATATATTAGTTGAAATAAATAATTAAAATTATTGAAATACTGATGTTTTANTACTCATTATTTAATAGTGTGTTTTTTTTTTTGGTGACTATTTAATAGTGTGTTTAATGATGAGTCAAAGATTTTGTCTCATTTTCTATTAAGTATTTTGTAAGGGAAAAAAAAAGTATTTTTTGAAAGCAATAAGTAATTAAAAAGCATACTTTTCATTGGTGCAAACAATGAAAACTGAACCATACATAACCTATCCCCACCCCAACATCACTACCAAAAAAAATAAATGTATTCATACAAAAACAAAACATTATGCTTGGTGATTTAGTAGTCAGGGGAAATTTTGCAGAGAATTGCATTGAAAAACAGTATACGTTAAAAGAGTAGAACAAAATTATGAACAAATTAAGATAAATAAACATCCATATTATTATTAAAACTTTAAAAAATTACAGTAAAACTGGGAAATATTTGTGTTTATGAAGGCCAATTTCTATACCAACCAGCCCAAGCAGAAACCAAACCACTAATACCAAGTGTGATTGTGTGATTACAAAATGGATTTGGTTCAATCTCAGCCACTGCTATGAACAAATCTGCAACATTTGCTGCCACTGCCATTAACCTCATTACTCTGTCACCTTTTATCTTCTGAACCCTTTTCTTCAATTCTTCTACTTCTTCTCCTTTTGATTCTTTCTCATCATTTTTACTATTATCATTGCTGCTTCTTATTCTCCTCTTCAGCTTCATCTCTTCCTTCAAACCTTGTCTCATCAAAATGAAGTCACCAATGATGAAGAATATGTACCCTACTGATTCACCAAATGCTGAAATGAAACTCATCTTCTTTGCCAACTTTGCATCAATGGTTCCAATCCTTGAAAGCCAAAGAAAATGGTCAAAGAAGAAGTAAACCATCTCACCAGCATTTCCAAGAACTGCTAGCAGCCTTAGAGTGTTTGATGAACCTGGATTTCGCCGTAGAGCATTGAAACCGGTTAAGAACCTTCCGGTTCGAAAGGCTTTTCGGCTTAGTCCTGATGCAACTTCCCAGTTCTTGAACCTCTTAGCCATGTCAGAGTCTGTGGATTCAACATGGTAGTTTACAAGCTTTGAGACATATTGGAATGTCTTCACAAGCTTGTCTATGCCATCTCTCTTTGCTAGGAAGATCACAAGTTTGTCTACTGTGTCATTCATGGTTGGAGGACCAAAATGGTAATAGAATTGGTTTCTTCAAAGAGGGATAATAATATTTAGAGAAGTTTAATTTAACTAGAGTCACAGAAGCTGGTTTTGTTTTTGGATAAGAGAAGCTTGTGGTTAGACCGTTCATTTTTTTTGTGTCACTAGAATTTTGTTGCATATTTGAGGACTTGATTTTGTTGTTATCTGCTGCTTAATGGTGCGTGTAAAGCTGGGATTCAATTTTTTGTATTTGTCATTATTCAAAGAAAAAGATAGTGCACAGAAAATGGTAAACTACATTTATTGAGTAGTTTTACTAAACATTTTAAGTAATTAATTTTGTCAAACTAAGTCAATCTTTGCTGGATATGAAATTAATTAATTTTTTTTTTCTAAAATTAGGAATGAGACTCGAATTCGCAGACTTAGGTGAGTATGGAAATACTATGCTATTTGAGCTGTAACTCGTTAGCAAATTAATTTATATTTTTAATGGTTAGAAATGCATAATTAAAAATAATAGTTTGGTCACACCTAAATTATAATTTATATTTTTTTTCACCAAAAAAAAGTTACAGCTAAAAAGATAAAGCTTTTATTTGGTTTAGAATAATAGAGTACAAGCTTCTAATTTTGTAAGGAATTCAAGAAAATATTTGCTTGTCCCTTAATCCGTAATTAATGTAAATTTTAACCCTCTTTAGTGAGGTGGTACTTTTTCCAGGCTTGCCTTAGCAAAAACTTAAATTTAATAACACACAAGTCAAGAAACAATGATTTCACTTTCATTAGTCATAGAGTAGTTTAAATTTCATTTTTATTTTTTACCCAACCAATTAAAATTTAGGAAACTATGAGATCATTAGACATTCAAGTGCGACGGAAGGTAACAGAATATAATCTAAGTTGTGAGATTCTAAGAACAGGGAAGAAAAGCTTGCATTGCTCCAAAATGCCAGATTTATTAGCTTGAATATTACAATTATTCAAGACTGAAGAATGTATCAAAGTAACAATATTCAGATTATTCTCCAGATAAGCCTTATTTTCGACTTGCTCCCGTTCTTCCAACAAGAGGCGTCATACATCCCAATCATGATTGATAGTTTTCCATGCAAATGACTACATAGAAAATCCAAAAATTAAAAAAAATCATGTGTTTCCGGTTCTACGAATCTTCAACTGAAGCGGCTCCTCGGCAAATCTTCAACTGAAGCATTATTTCTAACAAGGTTGTAGTCTAACAACCTAGTTGATTCTATACCAGATCCAAATTCGTCAAAATAGCTTTAGTTGTACAACTACAACAACATAGTTTTTCCTATTAAGTCAAATTGGATACATGATAAGTCATTGCATCTTATAGTAAAATCATTAGGATCAACTACTTATGGTGGACCAAAAACTTATATTTTCTCCATAGGCCAAGCTTGGACCATTATAGGCTCAGCATAGTGATGGTTAGCAATTTGCACTATGGCATATTTTCTTTATATATATAATAATTCAACTTTAAAAATATTTTTTCCAATAATTTACTTAATTAACATGTACTAAAAGTAAAATTACATTGTGAAATAAGATTTGAAATTAGAGTGATTTAAAATGAGTTAACACCCAAAAGAAAAATCTTAACTTTCACAATTAGTTTTGATATTGTTTTTCCTCTTAAAGGCCAATTGGCTAAATCAAACCAAGTTTAGCAAAAAATCAGTTTTTGCTTCAATTCTATCAACATAGCCTACCTATTCAGCACCTCCAGCAATAGGAAACTCATCTACAATGATACCAGGAGTTTAGGGAATATAGAGTTAATTTATGTTATCATGACAGATATATTATAAATAGGACACCATGGATTTGGGAGATTACTAACAACAGATTCGGTATGTTACCCATATCTTCTAAACTGGTGCCTTTGGTATGTAGCTCAATGTCAAATGCATGTTTGAGCAGCATTTTTAAACCCTGTGCTGGTTTATATCAACTTAAGAAGCAAAGTAATGAAACAAAAAGATTACGGGAAACCAAACATGATTTCTACTATGAACAAATATCATATTTTTCTCAGGATATAAGATTCACAGGTTACCTCAAAACATGAGAAAACCATCCCCCTCAGCAGCAATGACAACCATGCATGTAATTTTGTGTCTGACATCTTAAACCGATCAAATGACTTCTAGAAAATGCGAGTAAAGAAAGACTGGACTACACTTTCAGAGATCAGTCATGCAAGAGGAAAAAATTACAACAGTAAAATACCTACCTCAACCCTTTTTTCTCCATAAATAATATTGATGGAAGGGAGATTGTATAGTCTCAACAAAGCTCTGACATAAGAAACAAAATAAATTCACCCTTGATGATGAGAAAACTCAGGACTCCAAAACACATATTTATCTAAGTCTTGGGATATTAAGATCTACCTCTTTTTAATTCAAATTCCGACATCTATCAAGAAATTCCCCAAATTTGAGAAACCAGATTTCAGGAGTGCCGCCTGTAGTTGTGCCTAACGGGGGAGCGTGACCTGCTTTTGTTGCGGTACCTGTCTCTGCCTCCATTTCTTCCATTCCTCAACCTAGAATCCATGCCCCTTCCCCCATCTCGATTACCTCTACCATCCAGCTCCCGAGACCTTTCACGATCTAGGTCTCTATCTCTGTACCTATCCCTGTCCCTATCTCGATCTTTATCCCGATGCCTGTCCCTATCACTTGAATCACTTCGTCGTCTTCTCTCATGATCCTTCTCCCTCTGTTTCCTTCGCTCTTCTGCCTCTTTTTCCCGAGCTAATCTTTCTTCTTCAACGGCCTTCTCTTTGGCAGCCTGAATTATGATATCAATATATAAACATAAAAAACATTTCATGTATTTTAATTAGAATATGAGTTTAGACAACAAAATTGACCTTGTATTCGGATATGAAATCGCGAACCATGCCATAACCAACATGTTGCTTCCCAGTAATATGGGACTGAGTCCTTTCCGCAGCATCATTTGCCACAAGAAAAGAACCACATATCTCACATAGTGCCATCTTCTTTTCCTGACCAAGCATCAACACCTTATCATTTTGAGGCTGTGTTAATGCCGTTTTCTCAACATTGAGTGCATCCACCTATAACAGACAATTAAAAGCAATGTGAAGCTCAAAGTGAAAGTTGTTGAGATCCTCCAAAGATAAATATTTATAAGTGCTCTTATGCAATAGAGACCATCAAAACTTAAAAAAAAAGATCAATAGTAAATGCATGCAAAGAAAGGCGTTGAATCATATTCAGTACCTTCCTCATAAGAGCTTCAGCTTCATCAACCTTCCCAGCTTCACCTAAAGATTCAACTTGTTCCAGAAGATTCTTTATCTTCTCCTCCAGCACGGATAGCTGTTCAGACTTTTCAGTAGTCAATGGAGGCGCTGGTGCTGGCTCCACCTCTTGAGCAAGACGTTCTCGCCCACGTCTTACTCTTCTATCCAAGTCCATTACCTGTGATTATAAAAATTGAAATTATTCATTAACATATAGAAGAGAATAAACTTAATTGACGGTCAGCAAACATGTAGGTAGCTTACCAATTTCTCACAGAACTGAGCAAGGTCAGCTTCAAATTTGGGTACGAATGCATCATGTCTTGGGGAATTCTCAAAGCTGATGAGAATCAAGTCAACAATGTTTAACTTCAGAGACACAATGGTTTTCTTACATATTCATTTAGGAAATAATTACAGCAAGAGGATTCATAGTATGCAGTCCATTATTAGAAATTTGACACCGTTCCTTAACAAAACACAAAACCTTATATGAATAGGGTAGATCTACTTGTTCACCTTTCTTTCAACTTCGGATCATGTATTCTTGGGCAAGGTCCTGCAGCAATTTTATGCAAATATAAATAAAAATCAAATAAGTAATAAATAAAATATTACGAGCAAATAAATTCCATAAAGAAAGGGCACAACAGCGCACAAGGATCCTGCTTGGTGGGCTCTAGGGAGAATGTACACAGCTTTATATTTAAAATCAAACTATTTGCACTAAGGCTCACCCACCCTCTTGTAAACTTGAGAACGTTCCTATAAATAAACTTCTAAAGAAATAATTAACTAACCTCATATAAAGCTAATTATGATGCAAAGCATAACACTACAAAATCAAGTCATTACTTCTTTACCTTTATTAACTAGGATTTCGTTCAAGCGTGCCCTTAGGATGACAGATATGAAGATATAAGAATATAAACAAAGTCTCTAAAATTTCTTCACAAGAGAGCAACAATCTAGATTACAACAAATAACTCAAATTTCATCATCTGTCATAGAATCCATTAGCTATGGTCAACTCTCATCAATTCTCAAATCTCAGCAAGAAGCAACATAATCAACAAATAAAACTCACCAAGATCGCTGCGAGTGTTGACAAAGAGATCGTGAGGGCAAAACCGCACCATGTAGAATCCACACACTTCCTTATCGTCCCACGTCACTTCTTTGTATCCTTTCCTCTCTTCCTCCGTCAAGTTGCGAGCTTTTTCCACACAGGAACAAGAAACACACACCAAATTCATTAACTTGGAAGCATCAAATATCGAATTTTTATTTTCCTCAGTTTAGAAACAATGAGGAAGTAAATGTTTTGGGGAATGAGAGAATGGAAGAAGTACCTGAACCCATGAGTTCGTCAAGAAGAGCTCTCTGAGCATCCATGGCTGCAAGATGAGTGAGAAAGTGGTGATTGGGAAACCCTAATCCGAATCCCAAACGAAGGATGACTCTCTGTAGATGAGCAGAGAAAGATTGGCCGATTGGGGAAATTGTTAGGGTTGGCAAAAGACTGATTACGTAAAGACAAGTTAAAGAACCAAGACTCATGGGTACGTTATTCAAGTATTTTACTGGGCACGTAAATAATATATATTTTTTTTAGCAAAAACTAAAAAAAATTATGAGACGAGGATAAAAATTGAAAACAGAATTTTAATTTAAATGAAATATGCAAAATACTAATTATTAAACTGTAAACTTTATGGTAAAAATAATACTTTTTACCGTAAAATTTTAATTTGTTTTTACAAAATTTATCATTTTAATAACTTGAAGATATCACTATAGATACTTTCACCTGAATAGACAAAATAAAATAAATGATAACAAAAGCTTATTTAAAATCTTTTTTTGGTATTAACCCGAAAAAAAATTTTTTAGTAAAAATGAGAAAAAAAAACCTAAATTCTTTATTTACTTTCACAATCTTATTTGCAAATATCATAGTATATATTATCTTCAATGTCCTACTACACGTTCAAAATTTTTTGACAAAAATCAAATTTAACCGAATTGGCCCAAACCCAACACATTATTTTCATTACACGCAGCATGGATATGGGCGCGCTTCACTAACGCAAATAAAATGCCTACTTCATAGACGTTTGGCGTGCCATGCTCAAAGAATATGAAAACGGTTCCTATCTTCGTACGTCTTCTCCTCTTTCTTCTATTAGTGTTGCTATTATATACTTATATTGCTGTGTTTTGTTTTTGTTTTTTCTTCTTCTCCTCTTTTTTATGTTATTGTAGTCTCTTATTCTTTCTTTTTTATTTTTTTTCTTTTTCTTGATTTTATTTCTCTCAAAAGAGTAAAATAAGAAGACTTATGATAAAATGAAATAAAAAAGAGAAGACGAAGAAAAAAAGATGAAAAAGAAAAAAGAAAATGAAGTAGAAGATGAGAAAAAAGAGGAAGAAAAACTTTGAATTGTGCAAAATTTATCAAAAAGATAACACTAAAATTTTTTAACAAAAACATATAAATGTCTTAGTTTTTTATACCAAAATTTTGCTACAAAAGTACAAAAATATCCTTTTAATGCTATATTTTTTCTTCTTTTTATTCTTCATTCTTTCTCTATTTTTTTTCTATTGCTCTTACTTCTTTTTTTAGTAATATTACTTCTCATATTAGACTTGAATGAACATGTTTGTACTGTATTGCAATCTTATTTAGTTGAATGAATGTAGGTTCACACTTATTAAATTGAATTCTTAGCAGAAATAGACCGAAATTTATTCTTCTTTTTTTTTCTTTTTTCTTTTTTTTTTGTTTTATTCCTCTCAAGAAAGTAAAACAAGAATAATTATGAGAAAATGAAATAAAAAAGAGAAAATAGAGGGAAAAAAAGAAGAAGACGAAGCAAAAGATGAGAGAAGGAAGAGGAAGAAAAATTTTGAATCGTGTGTGCCTTATTTAAATCCAGTATGCATTGAAATTCTTTAATGATGACGACACACAAACAAACTCACTTTAAAACAAACTCAGACCAGAAAGCATCAAAATTACGATATACAAACAAACTCAGTTCAAAACAAGCAGGCACCTTATTTACCAAAATTACTTAATGATGACGACACACAAATAAACTTAGTTTAAAACAAGCATAGACCAAGTGTATCTTATTTAAATCCAAAATACACCGAAATTACTTAATAATGATGACGCACAAGCAAATTCCTCCTCCTTCTCCTTCTTCTTCTCCATCATTATCATCTTCTTTTATAGTTCATCTTCTCCTTCTTATTTTACCTTGTCATGATTCTTCTTCATGTTTTATTCTCTTAACAATAATAAAAATAAGAAAAAATCAAATAAATAAGAAAAAAATACATAATGCTCCAAAATCACTAGGAAGAGGAAAAGGAAAAAAATGCAGCAACAAATAGTAGCAATAAAAGAACGACGATTAGGAGAAAATACGCGATAACAATAACAATGATGATGATAATGGTGGTGGTGGTGGAGGAGGAGGAGAAGGAGGAGGTGACGACAATAACAAAAGAGAAAGATGACGAAGAAGGAGGAGGAAGAGAACGTGCGTGACAACGGTGAAGAAGAAGAAGATGAAGAGCGACAGAGGTGAAGAACGTGTGTGCATGAATTTAAAACACTTGGTTAAACTTGGTTAAATATTTTGCTTGGTTGTAGAGCTTTATTCATATCTTTTAGTATCTATTTAGCAGTAATTCATTGGTAACAACGTTTTAAAATATTTTTCCCCACTATTTTATAACAGAAATTTTGAATAATTTGGAATCATCCTCCTTAGTCCTTATGCTTTTAAGACATTAACGTTCATTGCAAACATATGTAAATAGTAAATACTATTACAATCTACCCCAACCTTGTATAAGTATCATACTCCACGGCTCCATCCTAAGCAGATAGCTTTTAAGTTTTAACATGTTACCCAAAGTTTAGATCCATGATAAACCTAATGAATGTTAGTTCTTATATTTTATTTATAAATATTGCATTTCAAGCTTTTGCATATAAATTATTCTGGTTCCACAATATCAGGATTGAAAGAAAAGGAATGCATATCCAGATATTGAGTTGGTTTATAAAATGGGGGGATTGAAAGAAGGGATTTGATGAAGCCATACAAAGCTTTAGTTGAGGTGGTGAAGCTGCTTGCCTCACAATGTGTATTGTGTGTATGTAATGAATAAAAACTTAAAAGGAATCGGTTGCATCCTCACAGATTAGCATCGAGCACAAACGCGTTACTAAAAAAGCAATGATATACATTATTTACTGAAAGACTAATCTTTTTTTCCAATATATACTATAACAATTATGCAGATTGTAAGCTTTATCTAACTAGTTACTAATTCAATATGCAAGTAGATATGTCACATGCTCACCCTAAAACTAAAAAAGAATGCTCTAATAGTAGGTATTACCGAAGTAAAAGAATGTTCTCTGCAAATCAAGAATACATTTCAAAAAGGAGAATAGAAGGGGGTGCAACTCAACTGCATAAGGTTTGCAAGCAAACACTCATGAATCTAAATTCACTCGCCGCATCTTGCACACAAGGTTTGCTGTTGGCATATCTACTGAATCTGACTTGAGAAGATCTTTTAACTGGTCCCTTGACGCAGACAGACAACTTTGGAATGTGGCCAAAACCGCGGGGATTGGCATCGACAAAGCGGATAGCACATTACTAAGATACTCAATATCAACTGACAGCTGTTGCGCTCCACGATCCGAAATGTGCTGAATCCCACGCAATTGCTCTATGTACAGTGCTGTTGCCCCTTCTGCGACCTAATAATATTTTAGTCCAAAAAAAAAAGTAGGTCATTATCTGTTTTTCATATGAAAAGAGGATGAATAGCCTGAGAAAGACATGATAATTGCAATAATTTCAAATAATCTGTATATTTGTGTTGTTTGCAACGGCAAAGAGGGAAACTTTAAAACCTAGTCATATCTTTCTAACTTTAGGGAATAAATTCAACTGCATTGCCAGAAAGGGAAGTTTTTACTCAAAAGAGGTGTTCTAAGCTAGTTGAGAGGCCAATTGAGTCAAGACTTGTATATATAGGCAGAAGCTGAATTAAATGTGTTAATCAAGAATATTAACCTCAAACTGAAGCATCCACAAAACTGTGGGAAGAAATGCCACTCCTTATCCTATATTAAACAAAAGGGAAAATTGATTCTGCCTAACTTTTAAGCATCCATCAAAGTATGAGTTATACCTTGAACATCCATTCAGTTGCAAAGAACTGAGCTTCATCATTGTTTTCACTGCTAGAGATTCCCTCAGCAAGTGGCTCCAATTGTTGGGGTAGAGTAAGAAGGTATTCACCAACACTGGTCACATAGGACTGTGGATATGCACTGAAGGTAGGAAGATGAAAAGCACTTTGCTCCTCTACTGATGACCAAATTGGCAATCGGGACACATCACTGAGGCGTTGCCGTACTTTAGATATGAGGACGTCGTATACAAGTTCATTCACTGTATCAGCAAATGCTGCAACTCTTTGAGATGCATGAGGAAGTGCATGAAATCGGGGATCTTTAGACTGCAAAAACCAGAGATATTTTTACATAATGACAGAGACCAACAGAAGAAGTATATAAACTGAGAAGACAAAGTACGTAGGCGCATAGCAAAAGAATACCAACACAACTAAAAACAGATGAACTTAGAAACAAATTCACATTCATTGATTTTAACCTTTTTTGGATAAAATGGGGGTGAATTTGAAAATTTCAAGAATAACATTTTTAGTAATTGTTGTAGAACACTCAAGACAAATGAAAGAAAATCATTTTCTTTTTCCTTTTATGTTCTCTTCTTTTTGCAATAAAAATGTCTAACCTTCAAATTAAATGACAATAAGAAAAAAAATAGGTTTCTCTACACCTCCCTTTTCAGACAAATCAATTCATAGGCATAGAGGGGTGGAAACTCTGCACATAACAGAGGAAATAGAGATTAATGAGCCTGGGCAAAGGCACCAATTCCACATGAACATTGCCTAAACCTTAAGTCTCCTGTTGATATGTTTTTGTCAAATTGTATATTTACCAATGTCAATAATTAGCATTTTTGTTGGAGGGAAACTGTATTGGGGAAATTGAATCATTGCTACATTAAAGCACGCTGCTAGGGGATTTTAATGTGGACTGGAGAAGAATGTGTTAGAAGGGCAAGTGTGGAATTAGGCAGTATATTTTGAGGCTCCTCCAGATCTAGATATTGAAATTGAATCCTATATCCTGTTGTATCTATTTCTAAACCAAAAGATATACTTAAGAAAATGAGATTGCAATAAAGTTAGTCTTATTTATACCTGATTCAAAAGGTTAAGGAGTTTCCTAGCCTTTTCCGGCACATCAACAAGCCGCAGAGCTGCCATATCCAAGGCAGCCCTTCCACCAAAATATGGCTCCCCATCTTCATTACTACTTCTTATTGTCTGGTTTTGGTCTAAACTTGAACCAAATACTGAAAAAGATAGACTCGTGCTCAATCTAGCAAGTGTAGCTCTCAAAGATGCTTCAAATACAGAAGACCTGCTTGTCAAACTATCTGCAACTGTCAGGATTTGCAATGCCCCTTGAACTATGGACCACTCCTCTTCATTTGAGATCAAATCAACTCTTCGAGCATTTGGGTTTCCATCCTTCTTCTCCGTTTCCTTCTTTATTGTACCATCACTACCATAATCGACACCACATACAGTTCTTAGTGACTTGAGAGTGTCTTGCAGAGTAGCAATGTACTGTAACATTATGTCATCAAGAGCAAGAATTAGCTCATCTGCCTCAGAACCTCCAGTGAAGTTGATGCATCTCTCCACAGCTGCTTCAAGAAGTATAATAACTTGCGGAATAGACTCCTCCATCCTGCGAACTGTTTCGCTGAGTTCTACTCCTTGGGCTCCCACGCCTCGAATAACAGCTCCTCTTAAATCTACTCCTCCAATCTCTGAGGAAAGGATGGCACGCTCCATTTGTCCATACCTGTAAGATATGCCCATAAATAATGATAAAGTAATTAAAGGAATAATTCAAAGAATTGGAGAAAAAATTTATATGTGTACAATGAGCCAAAAGATCAGTAAGGACGCCCCACTATTCATTTAGATTTACTTTTCTATGCCTCTTTTGTTTTTCTATGTTTTGAGGAACAAATCTGAGAAATATGTTAATATTATTTCTCAGGCCCCTCTAATTTGTCAATAATAATGAGGCCACTACCAAATGGCACTAGCAAACAAACTTTATTTATCAAAATTTCAATTATGCCTTTCTTATTATACATTAAAGAAAAAAAAATTACCTGTGTTTAAATGATTCATATGGCAAGTACACAGCTTTCAGGACATCTATTAAAACTCGGACATCAGAATCCGAAAATAAGTGTTGAATATTCCTCGCAAATGTACCCGTCATGTTGTGTAATTCAATCAATGCCTCTAGATGCTTAGTCTGAATCTTAATACCCTTTTGCATATCTCCAGATAATATATCCAATAAGCCTGCAAGGATTAAAGAGTTGAAATGTCAGTTTGTATAAATTATACCAGTTTTCTCAGACAGCAAATTGTGTAAAGCATCTAAGAACAACCTTTAGCAAGTGCTTTCGTTTCAGGAACAGCATCTCCAATGGCAACATTGATATGAGATACGAAACTGGAACCTATAGACATCATAGTCTCACTTAGTAGCCTTGGGACTAGAGTTTTATAATCTTCTGGAAAAGCAATCATACACCTGCAAGCAATAGTTAGTACTTAGTACCATTTTATTCTTGCTAATTTTTAAATAGAAAGATATGGTGAAAGAAAATCCAATAGCATCAAGGTTTGAGTATGATTTTATTCTTAATCTAATCCAGTTTGCTTTAAGAACTTAAAATTTAAATGGCCAAAATTAACATATGACTGAGATGTTAACCCCAAAAAGTACTTAATATTATTAGAGTAGCATTCCAACTATTTGCTTTATGGGTAAAAATTATCTCTAAAAACAATACCATTTCCATTCTTGTTCAAGATAAAGTAGTAGTTCATCATAAAAGTTTGGCAACCAACTGGAGAACGATATTGTTGGCAAAGCTGACTGAAAATCACCACTACTTGATATCCTCTCCATTTCGTTCTTCTCATTTGCAGACTTATTGGCTCGGTCTTTTGAGTCAAAATCTTCCCAGAGCTTCTTTATTGGTTTTAAGTGAACCTTTGTGTACTGCGATTCTAAAGACTTAAATCTCCCAATTCTGATTAGAACTTCCCGCAAATCTTGGGCAGCATCAACCTGATTGACAATGATACAATCTAAAGTTACTAAAGATTATATTTATAAGGCATAAGTGCATGGTTTCACAAAAATAAATTAATAATAACCTTGCGATTCGATAATGCATCAGTAAGGCGGGGCTGCACCATCGTGTCTAGCCTATCTTCCAAGACTTCAAGTTGCTTTCTTATGTTGGCAAATTCAGCAACCTACATACAAGAAGTGATGGTAAGTCAAAACAACCCCCACAACATCTTCTGATAAAAATCAAATCACATGCATATAAAACATAACCAATGTGGAAATTAGTACCTCCCCAACAGCAGACAAGCAATGTCTCATATTAGCCAGAGTTTCTGCAGCACGAGGGAGATCACCACTAGCAAATACATCCTCCACAGTTGAACTTAATTGAGTTAATCCAGCAGCATCCTGTCATTACAATGCAATTTAAGATAGTTTGCTTTGTTATCTCATTGAGCTACATCAATGTGAACTTTTGACTCAAAATATGAAAATTAACAATCTTTACCTGCAATGTCTCATAAGCAGCTTCCATCCTCTGCTTGACAACGTCAACTTTAGCAAGGGCTGCTATAGATTCAGCGGACGATCCCTCTGCCTATAAGAAATAAAAAAGTTGATCATGAGGAAAAGGTCAGGGTGGGTCTTGA
>NC_029774.3:8977661-8984862 GCF_000817695.3 Arachis duranensis | reverse complement strand
AAGAAGTGTTATCTTAAACAAATATAAAGCAGCATAGAGTAAGCTTATAGCAACTATATTCAGAAAAAGGAATACACGGTTTCCCCTTAATGCATTCACATAACCAATTCAACACAAGCTTGCTCCGAGTTAGCCAGTTAGATCTCAGTGCAAATATTATGGTGCATAGTTCGCTACAAGTAACCAAGTTTAAAGATCTATAACTTAGCACAACAAAATTCAAAATTAGATTAACAAATAACACTATGCATTGACTATAATCAACAATTCATTCTTCAGCACAAGAGATTGGAAAAGCTCAAAGCAAGACAAAGATGAAATTCCCGATTTGATCTCAAATCTAGGCATAGCGAATCGCACATTATAGCAGACACACGTACCTTCTTGAGCTTCTGGAGGATGGCGGAGACGGCGGAGCGGAGAGAAACGGCATCGTCACGGAGTCGGATGACGTCACGGGTGGCGCGGGGGACTCGGAGGAGAGCGCCGGCGCTCTGTTCCTCGAGGGAGGCGGCGATCTCCTCGGAGACCATCTGGATTTTCATCTCCATGTCGACAAAGTGCTTGTCGACTGGCTCCTGCGGGTGACGGCTCTGGCAAGCGGCGTTGATCCATTTCTTAGAGTCGTAGTTCTCGCTTGAGAACGGACCCAAATCCAGCATCATCCTTTTCTCCCGGAAACACGAACGAGTTCACTCACTGAGCTGAAGATTGCTTTGGTAGATCCATGAACTATGTGTGGTTATTATGGAGGTTATGTTGTGTGAAGAGTGGAAATGGGTAAAGTCGAGCCGTTTTTAACTTGACGAGGCTGGCTTATATCCAGGATGTTTGGATACGGTTAGGATTATTTCTATGAAGATAAAGTAGTATTTACATATTAATTTACATATTAATTTTGTACTTAAAGATGGAGCTCACATGCTTCTGAAAGTATTTTTTGATTTATTTCTTTTAACGTATTAGATATAAATTATTATGATAAATTAATTATATTAACTAATTAATTTAATTAGATATTTAAATATCATATAATTTATTATAATTTATATCAATTTAATTTAGTAGTACTTCCTAATTTATCTATTTTAATATCCTGTTAGTATTTTTAATTTATTAAACCAAATTTATTGTGTGTACTAATTTATTAATTTGATTAATTTTATTAGTCATTAAAATAATAAATTTATAAATAAAATAGACAACTGAGATATTTTCAACTAATAATTAAATTAAATAAAATCAAATCATATATATTGAGTTAAATTCAAATAATGTGAATTAAGGACTAAATTAAAATAAGATAATTTCTTATCTATTAAAGTTCAGTGCAATAAATACAAATTAATTTTATTAGATAATCATAGTTGTCTAGTCTACTATATATAGATGGCCACACAAAATTATAAGAATCGTAATTTTCATGGCTCTTACTATTTCAACTCTTTTTTTGTTCTTTTTTTTTCTTTATGTATAATTTATTTTATATATAAATGTATCCAAAGTGAGAAAGTACGAATGAGTGTTTTATTGATTGTTTATTTGATGAACATATCTCAATTTAAGCATTCTACTACTGTTGATAGAAGTTGACCTGTAGCAATTCAAAGTGGCTAATGTATTTTTTTATAGTATTAGATAGAAGAATATTTATTAAAATGAATATACCCATTGTAATAAAAAAATTTCAGTTGTTATATTTTTATGTCAGTAGTGTAAATTCTTTGAAGGCACAAGATAATAAAATAGGTTAACTTTAATATCATTAGAAGCTAAATTTAATGGTTCAAATAAACAACACTAATTATATTAAAAAAATAATTTTGTAATAATAATGTGATTTACATATTAATTTTTTCGGATAAATTCATTTCAAAAGGTAGAAAGTAGACTCAATTACGCTAGAATTTTAAAGGTAATATAGAATTTGACAACAAAATTAACATTCATTAAGGAAATAAATTTATTTATGGCTATTTTTTAATTATAAATAATAACAAGACTTATAAAAAAATATTAATGTTATCATTTTTATTAATTAAATCATAATATTAGATAGTTGATAGTTTTATAGGTAAAAATTATTAAGTAATTACATAAAAATTAGCAACGAACAAATAATAAGAATTCAGGAAAAATCTATTATATAATACCAATTTCATAATTAAAATATGCTTGTGGTTAATTTATGTGAAATAAGCTTGTGGTTAATTTATGTGGTAACTAAAGACTATAAAAGTCTGGAATTTAGAGAATAATAGATAGGGGTGGAGTTGAGGTTTAAGATAAAGGACGACTGGACGAGAATAATTTAAAAATTTTATTAAAAAATTAATAAAAGATTAGAATTTGATACTTTGTCACATAGAATCCATTTTTTATAAATATTAGTGTATGTTCCCGTGTCCTACATGGGATAATACATAAAATTATATAATTTTTTTATTAAATTTAAATAAAAAATGTACATAGTAATTATTATTATAAATATTTTTTTATTACCAACTTAGAGAACGTAGATCTCTTCGAGTATCTACGAATATTCTTTGAAAATTTTTAAAAAAATTAACACAAAAAGACATAATATAATAAATCATAAAATAATCAATTCAATATAATTCAACACAATTTATAACATATTCGTCATGAAAAATAACATTTCAAAAGGAGAAAACATAAAAAAAGAATCCAACATAATAATATAACATAATTTTTTAGGACGATACTGAGCGACATAGTGACGGACTTGATGAGAGGTAGAGAAAGTGAGTTAGAGAGAGAGGATCAAGACTGAAAATGAGGCTGGAAGAAAAAGAAAAAATTCGAATTTGAGACAGAAATTAGGATTACTAAATTCAAGAAATGGATTTACGTATATATAAATTAGGATAAATTAATAATTTTATATTCGCGTATATTTAATAAGTTTCATGGGACGGGTACTTATGTCCGTTCTCCTATTAGGAGTGGCAAACGGGAAAGTCCGTCATGTCTCGTCAAAAGCTCTTGAATTTTTCCCCTGCCCGCCTAATGGTAGGCTGGCAGGATCTCCTTTTTTTATAAGGCATTAAATATTAAACAATATATATAATTTCACAACAATTTCAATAAATTTATAATTTCTAAAACCATAAAAAAATATAGTTTTTAAATTCATGTACATTAACATCTTTATAATTATAAATGTGTAATAAATATAATTATAAATATTTTTTTAACAAAATAATAAAACCAGCATTGTTCAAAGCAAAACAAATATTATCCAAAATATAACTTAAAACTTCTTTAATTATCATCTTCATCATTTTGTAGATCAATAACATCATAGAAATTTGTAAAAAAATAACTCTACCAAAATAAAAGTTTGGCCCAGCGGGAAAGCCTACCCCGCCCCGCCGAAGCCCGCCAAATCCCGTGGATTAGGCGGTGCAGGGTAGGCGGAATTTTTAAGTTTGGTGGCCATAAATTTCTGGCCCAACCCGCATTTTTTAGCGGGTTATACGACCAGCTCGACAGATTTCGACTCGTTTGTCACCCCTAGTCCCATTCATTTTAACATGGCAGGTCGTGAGGATTCAGGAGTTTCCATCTAGCTCCAAAACGCGAGTAATTCCTGCAAATACCTGTTTCGGCTGTTTTTGTGATCATCCTTATTGCTAGCATTCATTGGTTTGTGACGTGGAGCTATTCTAGCCACTCAATAAATTCTTATATAATCAAAGTTTAGGTTATCTCATTTTTTATAAAGTTACATGTATCCTTGTTATAACAATATTAATAAAAGATAAATGGATAAACACTAAACTATTGTTTGGATATAAGATAAAAAATAAGAGGAAAGAAAATGGAAAGAAAAGTATTTTTTTGTGTGCTGTTTAGATGAAAAAAAATGAATGAAAAGAAAATAGAGGAAAAAATTTCTTTTGCTTAAATGGAAGGAAAAATAAGAAGAGAAAAAATTATAATAGAGAAAAATTATATTAATGTTTTTATATATTATATATAAATTATATTTCAAATGGTAACTCTGTATTTTTATCCATGTTTGCACTTTTGAATTAGTTTTCTTCACAACTTCGAAGAAAAAAATTTACGTGAGTTTCATATACACTTTTATATTTTTCATTCAATTTTTTTGTTGAACCAAATAATGAAAAATTGATTTTTCCATCCATTTTCTTCCCCAGCATATTATTTCTCTACAAATTCTTCTAATCTAAACAATACATAAATTTAAATATGTCACATTTTTTATATATATAACAATAATTAATATCACATATTAAGCTAATTTACGTTGATAAATCAAAGTCACTCTAAAATTATCTGAATCCCCTAAATCCAATAACGTTGCCTAGTTGTCTCTATTTAAATCGAATTTAATGAATTCGAATTAGGATAATAAGTAATAAATCTAATTTATATTTAATAATTTACCTCTAACTTATGGTAAAAATGTAAGATATGATGCCAAAAAAAAAAAAACTAAAGCGTCATAAATTTTTTACTAACAAAAAAAATATTTTTATTTATATATTTTTTACTACCAATTTTTTTTTTTAATTTTTAGACACGTATCTATCTTTTTAAGTTATACATTTTGATTTATATAAATTAATGATAATTAAATGGAAAAAAATACTAATTAATAAAGGAATAAAATTTAAGATAAACATGTCCTGAACAAATTGAAAAAAATAAAGACTTTTAATTATGATCATTAATTATAATTACATATATTTACTTCAAGATTTATACTTCAAAAACACAGTATATTAATATTTTGTATTTTGTATTTTTTAATTTTATACTATCACAAATATTAGTTACTCTCCAATAATGACAATACTTTTAAAAAAATAAACATAACTAAATTATCTTAGAATTATATAATAATTTTTAACATAACAAAAAAATATACAATTACCTAAAATATAATATTTGTGTAGTAACTGAAATTTAATTGTTAATATAAAGTAATATATAATATCATTTCATAATCAAATAAGTGTTTAATCGAAGAATTTAATATTTATATAATAATATGACAAAATAAATTAAAGTTTGAGTTTAATCATAGCAAGCGTTCAAGTTTAAATTTTTATAAATTAATTTATTTGTGTTAAAGTGAATTGCGCAATAAAAAATTCATAAAAATTTCATATATTGAAGTAGACAATAATTTATTTGTAAATACAAAAGGTGTATTGAATAAGTAAGAAATTATTTTATTTTAATTTGGTCCATAATTCACATGATTTGAATTTAGCTCAATATATATAATTTGATTTGATTTGATTTAATTATTAGTTGAAAATATCTCAATTATCTATTTTATTCATAGATTTATTATTTTAATGACTAATAAATTAATCAAATTAATTAATTAGTACACACAATAAATTTGGGTTAATAAATTTAAAAACATAAATTAAAAATACTAACAGAATATTAAAATAAATAAATTAGAAAATACTACCAAATCAAATTGATATAAATTACAATAAATTATATAATATTTAAATATTTAATCAAATTAATTAGTTGATATAGTTAATTTATCGTAATAACTTATAGTTAATGAGTTAAAAGAAATAAATCGAAAAACATTCTCAGAAACATGCTACGTCAGGTTCATCATTAAGTACAACAATTTGATTTTTATATAATAGAATAGATAAATTTAAATGCGTAATATTATTCTTATTAAAATTATCTAATTATATTTATGCAACTTAAACTTTTAGAGAAGATTATTACTGACATCTTATTGGTCAAAAAACTTATTAATGACTCTAGAGTCTAGATAACTTGATGTGATTTTTTTTATATTTTACATTAACTTTAGATAAAAAAAAATTAGTTCTAACATATAATTGAAAACTTAAAATACAATTAATAAAATTTTTTTATCTATAATTATTAATAAGATATAATCTAGATATAATGAGAAATAAATCATATAAATAGAGATTTTGTATAATAGGTAGAGTTAAATTCAAGAATAACGATGTTTTTTAATTAATTTTTTTAATTTATTCAATAATAATAATAATATATTTGTCTAACTTAATTTAATTTTCTCGTAGACAATTCCTAATATATTTTATATTCATCTACATTAAAAAAAGAAAGAAATGAAGGATATATAATCTTTAACACGGTGCTCTTTTAGGTATTTAGAAATCTGAAAAAAAAAGCCTTAAAAAATCAAATAGCTACCTAACTTTTCTTGCCCTCAATTCTATGATCTCACTCCCAAAACCCCAGGAGAGTAGAATATTGCTTGACTTGCTTTCGAATGCAATAGAGAAGAATATGCAACTTCCATCTCGTCGCTGTTATTCTACCTGTCCAGTCACTACTGTTGTCGTGTCTGCTCTGTCGCCGTGTGCGTTGCTATGCGTCATCCAATTTAATAAATTTAATTATAATAAATAATAAATTATTTATTTTATTTTAGATTTCATAAATGAAAAAAAAACCAATTCACTGATACAATGAATTACAATTAACGTAGTCTAACTAATTAAGTAATATAAATTTTAATAAATTATATTAATATTTAAATATCCAATCAAATCAATTAGTTAATATAATTAAGTCATTGTAATAAATTATATTTAATGAGTTAAAATAATTAAATCGAGAAACACTCTCTGGAGCATGCTACGTCAGTTCCATTATTAAGTGTAGAAACTCAATATTTATATAATAGAATAAATAAATAGAATAAATAAGTAAGTAAGTATTTGCACTGTTATATTTATTGTTCTACATGATGACTTAAGATATTTGTTTTGTATGTTAAATAATATAAATAATATTTTGTATCTTATATTTATTAAATATTGATATTAAGATGAGAAAATTATGTAATAAATTTTATAAATAGTAATTATAAAAAATAGATAATTATTTATTATATATAATAATTCTTGGTATACATAGGATCAGATTATGTATATATTAGGATATCTATTTTAATTATGTGAGTAATTATTGTTATTTTTAATTTTTTATTATATTAGTAAATAATATTTAAAACTAAAAGAAAAAAATAACTAAAAATAAAATTTTCTTAATTTGAATAAAAACTCTCTTATAAATATAGTAAAAATATAAGATGTGATATAGAAAAAAGTTAAAAGCGACATAAATTTTTACTAAAAATAAAAATATTTTTTTGTTCATTTTTTAG
>NC_029774.3:8966938-8977553 GCF_000817695.3 Arachis duranensis | reverse complement strand
TAATAACAAAAAATGTACAATTACCTAAAATATATTATTTTTATGTAGCAATTGAAATTTAATTGTCAATATAAAAATTATATATAATATCCTATCATAAACAAATAAGTGTTTAATCAAAGAATTTAATATTTATATAATATAAAAAATAAATTAAAATTTAAGTTTAATCGTAGTAAATGCTCAAATTTAAATTTTTATAAATCAAATTTTATCATTTTTTTCTCGAAATAACTTATACAATAAAAAATTCCTAACGCATTATTGATACTCAAATAATAGAAATAATATATTAATAAATAAAAAATATTATTAAAAGTTAAATATACAGATAAAAAAATTATAACTTGCAAAAATATCTCTAAAATTTATTACATAAATATTAAAATCATGTATTTATATAAATTAAATTATGTTAAATTGTAAGATATTTAGATATTTAACTAAATTTAAAAATAATTGGTATGTCAATTTAAATAATTTAGATTGAAGATAAAAAAAATATATAATCAAATTATATCATATAACATAACATTTCTATAAGTTTATTTTATAAGAGATTTAATACAAAACTATTTATCATCATCTGTTTAATATAACAATTTAAATTTAGGAGAATTGTTCCAAAAAAATACCTTTTTTGAATTATTTATTGTTAATATCATGTCAATTTCATAACATTCAATAATAACATAAATGATTATATTTGAACCACAAAGTTAACCTAAAATAAAATATAGAAATTGATGAGAACAAAATATTAAGACAAAAAATGATTAGAAGCGTAAAAATAGAAAAAAAATATCAAATTTAAATAATGTCAAAAAGAATCTAATATATAAAGATGTGAATTGTAAAAATAGAGAGATACATATATAAAGAAGAATAGCATGCATGCATAAACGTTTTTTCACTATATCATAATTTGCTCAAACTATACGATGAATTCAGCGGCAGTCAGCAGCTCCAAAAGTTTGCATTGGTGCACCTCGAACACATGACCTGATTTCTTAAGCTGCAAGTATGCCGAGCACATTGTCGTCCAATTCTATTAGCAACGGTAATGCCTAAATTAAGACATTTTCGAGTTATAAACAAACAATCAACGAAATACTATTTATCCATAAAAAAAAATTTACATAAAAAAAAAAGAAAAAAAGAAGAGCGATAAAAATGATGATTCTTATCATTTTGTTTGGCCGTCTATATATAGAAAATCGTAAAATCATCATTATCTAACAAAATTAATTTGTATTTATTGCATTTAATTTGAATAAGTAAGAAATTATCATATTTTAGTTTAGTATTTAATTTACATGATTTGAATTTGACTTAATACATATAATTTAGAGACCAGAAAATCATCATTATCTAACAAAATTAATTTGTATTTATTGCATTTAATTTGAATAAGTAAGAAATTATCATATTTTAGTTTAGTATTTAATTCACATGATTTGAATCTGACTTAATACATATCATTTAATTTGATTTAATTATTAGTTAAAAATATCTCAATTGCTTATTTTATTTATAGATTTATTATTTTAATTATTAATAATTTAATCAAATCAATTAATTAATATACATAATTTATACCTAATTTGATTTAATAAATTAAAATACTACCAGAATATTAAAAGAAATAAATTAGAAAATACTATTAAAACAAATTGATATAAATTATAATTATTATGTAATATTTAAATATCTAATCAAATCAATTAGTTGATATAATTAATCTCATAATAAATTGTATTTAACGAGTTAAAAGAAATAAATCGAGAAACACTCTCAGAAGCATGCCACGTCAGTTCCATCATTAAGTGTAGAAATCTGATTTTTATATAATAGAATCGAATAGACGTTAATTCATATATAGTATATAAATAAATTTAATTAGAATAAACAAGAATTTATTTATTTTATTTTAGACTTTATAAATGAAAAGACTAATTCACTAATATAACGAATTATAATTAATATAGTATAATTAATTAAGTAATATAAATTATAATAAATTATATTAAGAAAAGAAATATTTAAATATCTAATCAAATTAATTTGTTAATATAATTAATTTAGTGCAATAAATTGTATTGAGTGAGTTAAAACAATTAAATCGGAAAACATTCTCCGAAGCATGCCACGTCAGCTTCATCATTAAGTGCAGACATCCAATTTTTATATAATAGAATAGATAACATTAATTTTTTTTGTTTAATGATTATTTTATCAGCATTTATAAAATTTATAGGTACAAATGGTTGTTTTTTTATTTATATACCAATTATTAGTCACATATCATAACCATACTTACAATTTATAAATTTTTTCTTTGAAAAAAAAAGTACAATCTTACCTATCATTGATTCTTTGTATTTTTGTTTTGTATTTAATATAAGTGAATAAGTAAAAAGTCTAAATTAAGAATAATTTGTTATTATAAAATAATATTTTGACAAATCGACCAATAAATTTTGTAGACTTTTTTTAAGTTTAAGACCTAACCTTTTTAATTCATAGACTTTATAAAGTTTTAATCCTAATATGTTTAATAAAATAATCCATTGAGCAGAATTTAAAATAAGTCGAGTTACAAATTCCGTCGAATAATTCGACTTACTTTCACCCCCTAATTGTGTGCAAGAGTAAGAGACAAGTGGAAAAATATCCAACTTTATCGACGTTCTTTGGCTCAGGATAAGTGCCAGCTTTACGCGGAGGTTTGATTAACTTGGAATTTAATATTTCCTTGATAATATCGTCCCTCTTAGAGTTGAATTGAGTGTAGGACTCGTATCGGGGAACGGGCTTGAAACTCTTCTTGTTCTCTCGGGGTTTATCATCATCTTTTGTGAAAGTCGACTTTTCTGCTCGTCGTGCCTGACGAAGCTCCTCAATGTCTATCTGTCCTTTGGCCTTCTCCCTGAACTCGGCTAGAGTCTTTGGCTTGGCTACTGTAATAGCTTCTTGAAATTTCCCGGGGCGGAGGCCACTCTTAATGGCGTGCAAGTGGACCTCTAGGTGAAGATCAGGGATTCTCATAGCGATCTTCGTAAAATGGGTAATGTAGTCCTTCAAACTTTCTTGTGGACCCTGCTTGATGGTAGTCAGATAATCAGAATCGTGCAGGTAAATTGCTGATGTCGCGAAATGATCTTCAAACTGCTTTGCAAGTTCTTGGAAGCGTGAAATAGAATCTGCAGGTAAAGAGCAAAACCAGTCAAGCGCGGGTCCATCTAAAAAGGAAGGAAAACAACGACATAAAATGGGGTCAGATGCCCCATTAACAATCATAATAGATCGAAATTTTTTAATATGCTGTTTTGGATCCCCTAGCCCATCATAGGGAGCCAGAGTTGTCGGTAGTGTGAATTGTCTGGGCATTTGAAAGTCCATGATGTTGGCCGTAAAGGGTCCTGCCGAGTTATCTTGCTCGTCATCTTCATCTTCGGGCGTGGCGTCTCCATTCCGATGGTCCGCGTTGTCATCTTGAGGTGTTTCCGAGACATGGGTCGGTTGGGATTGTCGTTCGTCATTTTCTTGTCACTCACGACGATCATTGTTGTGCTCCAGACGAGCATTAGCCAATTGCTGGATTTGTTGCTGCATTCTCTGATTTTCTTCCGTTATACATTGATTTGCTTCAGCCATACATTGATTTGCTTGCTGGAGCTCAGTTACCATCCGAAGAAGTTCGGATGGGGTAGGGGGAGGTACATCGGTCATCGTCAAACGTGAGTGGATTAAGGGCTCATGGAAGGAAATATCTTCAATGAGGCCCTCCTTCTAGCGCCAATCTGTTCTTGCCTGGGTGGTGGAGATGGAACTCGGTTATTGACGAAGGTTGGCGTTCTTTCCCTGGGAGACGATGTATACGTCGGTCGATCAGAACAGGTGAATTGGGTACCTGTAAAGGCACTTCGATGCTAAAGTTAGAAAAAGACAGTGTATATGTTATATCTATTTTTCATGAAAAGAATCAATACCTTCCTCGTTCATGGTTCTCTTTTTATATCTGATTTGAATGGGTTTGATCGTTTTTTGGTAACGCCCGAGGAATAATTGCGTATCCGACGTTATTGGGCGAAAGTAAATGCTTAATTATTGAGAATACTCGGTTACAATTTGAGATCAGCCGTTACCGAGCTATAACTCGTAACCGACTTTACTGGTCATACCAATTGCTATTATATGATTTGATTCTATGAAACAGCTATGCTCAAATTATTATTTAATCATAATATTACCATTAAAAATGCTTACTTAATTAGAGGAGAATACAAATGGAATAAATAGTAAGAAAATATTTTAAAAAATAAATCATTAAAATTACTTTTTTATGATATGTTATATCTATAATCTATAACAATATATAATGAGAAAATCTATTTTGGTGTCAAAAACTTTTTTTCATTTTTATCCTTTCTAATAACCTACCACACGTCAGTTATTCCGCGTTACAATACTCTCACTACCTCATCTTTATTCACGTTCTCTCTTATTTTATAAATCAACCTAACTTCTATAATATTGATCTCTTTCTTTCCTTATTCTCTCTCACTTCACATTACTGTTACTAGAAAAACTTCATTCGCTTCTCATCCATCTTTTCATGCATCTTTCTCACTTTATCTAATATATAATTTATTTTTCGTCATTAAATAAAAGTGTAAAACTATATTTATATGTTTGTTTTGATTAATTAAAGTTGACAGGATACCAATGGAAGTAATTGACCGACTTGGAAAGGCTATATCAGACGACGAAGACAAAACATGAGTGAAAAACAGAGGCAGCAACACCTCGCCAGAAGGCGTGCCACTTAAGTTATACATCCTATTAATAAATTTATGTAGTTAGTATATCATTTAAAATATGAATTATCTTTTACAATATATTTTCATGTTAATAACAAATTTATTCTATACTCATAATAACGTGGTCCAAGTAGCAGACTGAATAGAGTGCTCTGCTAGGGTTTCTTAGTGCTCTGTTAGGGTTTCTTAACGGAGTTCATACTGCTGTCAAGGCTACATTGTCAACGTCAATTAAATCTCAATACAAGTCTACGTAATTTGCATGGCTGAGACAACGAGGGATGAAGATCGGACCGAGGAAGACAATCGAAAAGGAGGTAGGAATGTGATTCTACTGGAAGAGGCAGACATATCAGAAGGTATTAACGCTTACTCCAATAGTCTCTATGACAGACTCTTTGCTTCCAAGACCTTCTCAATTGGAACCATGGGGAATGCTTTAAAGGCTATATGGGGAAACCCGGAAAGATTTAGCATGAGTGAGAAAGGGGATAATTCCTTCCGATTCTTTTTTAATAAAGAAGTGGATGTCTTGCGTATTGAACGTGGTTCTCCATGGCTATTCAAAGATTATGTGCTCCATGTCAATATATGGAAGGAAGATCAGAACTGTGATGAATAGATTATTTCCAATTTTTCAGTTTGGGTTCAATTTTGGGGTTTGCCAGAATCGTTTAAAACCCTCGAAGTTGGACGTAAATTGGGAGAAAATCTGGACACAGTGTTGGAGGTAGGTAAATTTCAGATGTTAGACAGAGAAACTAGGATTGTGAAGACCAAAATTAATATTGATGTTGCCAGGCAAATGATAGATCAGTTAATAGTGGCAGGACCTAATAAAAAGAAGGTAGATGTGGCACTGCGCTATGAGAGACTTAGAAAATTTTGTACCTATTGCGCAAAATTGGGGCACGAGGTGAAAAACTGCCATGATCTGCTGAAGGACACAGAGAGTGATACAGTAAAAGAGGATGACATTGGCGAATGGGTTAAAGACAGCCAAGTGAGAATGCGAATCTACTCTGAAAGAGAAAGAACATTCAACAACTCAACCCAAAACCAGAATAAGGCCACTCAACGTAAGAAAAAACCAGTCTTAAACTGCTTATTGGAAGAATTTGCAGGGATGTCAATGCAAGAAGGGAAACAAAGTTTGAAACCACAAGACACTGGTAACAAGGCAACACCTGAGTCACCTCAATCAGCCAATTCTAGAACAGAATGCATGGAGGTTATCATAGCTGGTCAGTCCAATACCAAGGAGGATGAAGGGCAGCTTATGCAATTCGCTATTGGGCAGTGTCTCACCACTGAGAAAGGTAGGAAGTGGAAAAGGTTAGCAAGACAAGGTGCTGCAGAGTCAGATACTAAAAGTGAACCCAACAAAGGGGTTGATGAGTGGTATAGCTGAATGATCTATAAAGAAAGCAAGAACAGAGGATGAAAATGCAGTTGAACAGATGGTGGAGGGTGCCAGCCTACAAATGGCACCCAAGGCGCCATGAAAACTATAGTTTGGAATTGTCGGGGTTTGGGGAAACCCCTGACAATTCACACCTTAAAAGGGATCTGTAAATCACACTCCCCCGAGATTGTGTTTATAAGTGAAACAAAGAACCAATCTCGACAGGTGGAAGCAAAACTTCGGGTATGCGGCTACGAAAACTGGAATATTGTTAACCCGACAGGAGTGGCAGGAGGACTTGTGCTAGCTTGGAAGGACAGCATTAGTGTTCAAATTATTAGCAGTGGAGAATTCTTTGTGGCAGCCGAAATTAAGGAAGTCGGAAGGAGTGAGGTATGGGCGTTCATTGGTGTCCATTTGAGTTGTTCGGAACAAATTTGATCCTTACAGTTTGAGGAGTTTACAACAATGAGCCAACACCTGGAAGGAAAAGTAGTAATAGCAGGCGATTTTAATGCTATAACAAGCCAAGCGGAAAAGGAGGGTGGAGGCCAAAAATCAGGAACCACCATTACAACATTCACTAATTTTATTGACAGTAACGAATTAGTGGATATTGGAATGGTGGGGTGCCCTTTCACGTGGACAAATCGAAGGCAAAGAGAGGATTTGGTGAAGGAGAGGCTTGACCGCTATTTAGTTAGGATGGAATGAAAGTTGAAGTTTCCGAATGCAGTGGTGCACATGCTCATAGAGTCAGGCTCGGATCATGCTCCAATTTTGATGGAAACCGAACCTCAATCCTGGCATAGTAAAAGGTGATTTAAATACCAGGAACATTGGTGTGGAGAAGAGGATGTCACGAGAATTGTCAGTGAAATGTGGAGAATGAAAGTTTTAGGCTCGGCTATGTTCTCCTTAGCCCAAAAGTTGAAAGTTTGTAGATATAGACTAGTTTAATGGCAGAAAACTCACAAAGCAAACTCCCAGAAAGAAATTGAGGACCTTCAAGCTAAACTAGAGGAGTTGCGGGTGGCTGGAATCAATGGGGGAGAGGAGGTTACCATTTTGGAGGAGAAGTTAGAGCTGGCATATTTGAAAGAAGAGAACTATTGGCGAGAAAAATCTAGAGTCAAGTGGCTAAAAGAAGGAGATCAGAACACTAGATTCTTTCACCAGAAATTTCAATCAAGGATGAAAAAGAACAGAATTTGGAGATTAGTGGGGAGGGACAATGAGATTGCATCGAAACCTGAGGATATTGCAAAGGTAGCTGAAGACTACTTTTGGGATATTTTTACTTCTTCTTGTTCGACTAATCTGAATCCATACTTAGAGGATTTGGAGCCTAAGGTTACAGCTTCCATGAACCGTAGGCTCCAAAGGCCAGTAACTATGGACGAGGTCAAAAGAGCTACATTTAGTGTTCATGCTCGGAGTGCTCCTGGTGATGACGGGTTTACAGCTAAGTTTTTTCACTTTTTCTGGGATATAGTTGGAGGTGACATGTTTAAGGTAGTGAGAAGTTTCTTTCACAGTGGCAGAATTCTAAAAAGCTTCAATCATACTCAAATTTGTTTGATTCCAAAGGCGTCAGATGCCAGTGACATGACTCAGGTACGACCGATCAGTTTGTCTTCAGTTATGTATAAAATTATTTCTAAAGTTATGGTGCATCGATTACAAGGTATTATGAATAAAATTATAAGCCCATATCAGAGTGCATTTCTTAAAGGTAGACTCATTTCAGATAATATTCTAATTGCCCACGAATGTATGCACTATTTGAAAAATAAGAGAAGTGGGGCAGAGCATGAGATGGCTATTAAACTAGACATAAGCAAGGCTTATGATATGGTTGAATGGCATTTTTTATGGTATATTATGGATAAGCTGGGCTTTGATGCTAAATGGATTAACTGGACTAAGGAATTGGTAACGGCTGTTTCTTACTCTGTCGTTGTGGAAGGTCAACCTTTTGGTTATTTTAGACGAAAAATAGGGGCATCCGACAGGGTGACCCCCTATCTTCATATCTCTTTTTTTTTTGTGCAGAAGGGTTTTCCTTTTTGCTACACAAGGCAGAGCAAAACAGATTAATTCAAGGAGTTCAAGTTAATCGGAGATGCCAAACAGTTAATCACCTTTTGTTTGCTGATGATTCAATCCTTTTTTGCAAGAGCACACCTAATACAAGCCAAAGTATTCTAAAATTGCTAGAGATCTATGAGGGTTTCAGTGGGCAAAAAGTCAATTTGAATAAGTCGGCTATCTTTTTCAGTCACAACACACCTCAGAACAAAAGACTAGCAGTTGCTCAGACACTAAATATTGAACATATCGGAGCACAAGACAAATACCTGGGACTGCCCTCTATAGTTCAAAAATCAAAGAAAGCAACCTTTAGAGCTATCAAGGATAAAGTTCAGAAGAGGATTATGGGTTGGAAAAGAAGTCTATTGTCATTAGGTGGCAGGCACATGCTATTGAGAGCGGTGGGGGAGGTGATTCCTATTTATACACTCTCATGTTTCAAGCTCCCAAACACGCTGTTGACTGAGATTCATAGCATGCTCTCACAATTTTGGTGGGGTCAAAAAGACGCAAAATGAATAATGGTTTGGATTAAATGGGACACAATGACGAGACCGAATAAAGATGGAGGGCTGGGGATCAAGAACCTAAGGGCGCAAAATTTGGCTTTATTGGGCAAGCAATGTTGGTGCCTAATGAAATACCCTAATTCTACTCTATCAAGAATGCTCAAAGCTAAATATTTCAGATATACAGATTTTCTACATGCAGAGATAGGAAGCGTACTGTCGTGGGGTTGGAAAAGTGTTCTTGAAGGGCGCAAGGTGATCGAGAAAGGCTTGGTATGGAAAATAGGCTCTGGCACTAATGTTCACATCTTTCATGACCCCTGGCTGCCACCACCAGTGCCCCGTAATGTCCCTCAAAATGCACTCACAATCCTGTCAAATCTGCAAGTGTATTAAGTTAGTGCATTACTAAATCATGATAGAAGCTGGAATAGGAATATGATTGAGTCGATTTTTTTAGTTGATATATGCAATAAAATTTTTTCAATCAAACCAACAGAGGAGGAGGATGAAGTTAATTGGTGCTGGACAAAATCTGGTATATATGAAGCTGGGTCAGGATACAAAATTGCTTATGGATTCTTTCATTCTCCTACTTCATTGAGGCTCCAAAACATACACAACAGAGCCTGAAATAGCATTTGGGAGTTGAAATTACCATATAAAATTAAGATTTTTCTATGGAAAAGTCTGCATGAAAGGCTTCCGGTGTTACAACAAGTTCACAGCCGGTTCGCATCCACTCCTGCCACTTGTCCAAGATGCATGTTGAAGGCTGAATCAATTTCTCATGCTTTGTTCCAATGCCCCCGTCTTCAATAATATGGAGTCTAAACTTAATAACCCCAACCTATGGATGAGAGAAGAAGAGACCTTTTTCAATTGGTGGCAACAAGTCTTATCTTGGGCAGCGGCTCAATTCGATGGTAGACAAAAGACCCTCCTCATAGTGGCGTGGTAGACAAAAGACCTTCCTCATAGCGGCGCTGTGTTGGAGCACTTGGAAAGCGAGGAATCGGTGTGTTTTTGAGAAGGTAATAAGCCCGACACCAGAGATAGTGAAAGAAGCCAGCAATTTAGTGCGTGAACTTGTGAGCCATACCTGATGGATGCTGATAATTTTCTTTACTCTTACTTTACTCTTCCTTAAGCTCTTAGTCTTTCAGTCACAGTTGGTGATAAATAGGAATATCCAATTTTTTTATACTTCCTTATGAAAACACTTTTATTTTATATTAATAAAATAACATTTATCTTTAAAAAAAAAGTAGTAGACTGAATGATCCAAATATAGGTAAGAATCTTGTATATTTATTTAATTAATAATAATTTATTTCTTAGGTTTTGATTCGATAAACCTTCCATAATTGTCCTAAATGATATTGTTATAGATATTATTATAATATCTTAATGTACTTTAAATTAAATATCTATAACAATATATAAAGAGAATAGGAGAGTTTGGTATCCAATTTTTACTCTTCCATCTTAATCTTATTGATAAATAGTGTTTAATACCTATCTTTATTTCACTTAATTAAAAAAAATAATGATAAATATGTGTATGGAGAATAGTAAAAAATAATGAAAATAAAAATTAAAAATTTTTAAAAAATAATGAAACAAAATATGATTTAACATAGTGAATATAAAATTAAAAAAAATTAGCAATTAAAATTATGCAAGAAAAATCGTTCTTTAAATTTAAATTTTTATATCTGTTTCAAATTAAATAAGATTAAAAAAATAAATAAATTTATAAATATTTATAAATTTTAATCTTA
>NC_029774.3:8957646-8966917 GCF_000817695.3 Arachis duranensis | reverse complement strand
TAAAATTTTTATTTTTATCTCAAATTTATAATTTAAAAAACATAAAAATTAATTTCCTAAAAATATTAGAAAAAAATAAAAAATATAAAATTACAATTTTGTTTTGAAATTAAATGAAATTTTAAGAAAATCTTAATAATTTTATTAGTTAGAGACATAGAAGTTGACATATTAGATCTAGAAAAATATTAAAAATTATTACAAATAAGTGTTAAGAATAGAGAAGATATTCAACAATAATATAATATTTTTATTTTCAATTGTATATGTTAATAGTAGCTAGAATAGTAGTGTCCATATAATATTACTCTTTTAAGAAGATATAAATATTTGATATTATTTTTTTATAATTGTTGGCAAATTTTATAATTTGATTAACAAAAAATTTGAATACTTGATATCTTAAATTTTGTCTGAAAGCAATAAAATATGACTTAGCAAATAAGTCTGAAAAATAATAAGGATCTATATAATAGGTATACATCTAGATATCTAAATCAAAAAAGAAAAAAGAAATCCTTTAGTAAATTTTTAATAACTCAAAAGTTAACACAATGGTAGTTATGGATCAAAATGATAAAAAAATTAGAGTTGGAATAATGGTACGGTGATAATTAATTACGATTGGAATGAATAGAAGAAGAAGAAAAAAATAATAAAACAAGGCAGCATAATAATAATGATGAGACAAAGGATAGTGTATAATATGATAAGATAATATAATCAAAATAAAAATTAATAATCTTAAAAAATAATAAAATTAAAGATAATTAAAGAGGTTCAAAATAAGATTAAAAAATATATTTTTTATCTATTAAAATAAATAATTTAAGATATTTTATTTTTTATAATTTATTTTTAATTATTATTAAATTTATAATTTTAAAATAAAAATATAAAATTAATTTCTTAAACTCAATAAAAAATAACTCAACAGACACAATAATGTATTTATAATCACATTTAACTGTTTGTAACACACATTTACCGTACAAATAGTTATCAAGTTAATTATCTTCAGTTGATACTACCAACCATCACACCTAAGGTCTCCTTTCAGTCAATTTGATTAGCTCCAAATCTTAATCTAATCAGAACTCCCTTGAATGGTATCATTTACATGGCATAACTTGTTCTTAAAGATTATCATATTCCTTGCTAACTAAGTCGGATAAATAATAAATATGAAACTGATACATAATACTCTCTTGTCTTTGTATCTCTTTGATCTTATCCAGCTTATTAAGTAGTCTTCTTTTAAGGTCAACAGTTATACTCACATTAGCTGTTGTTACCAAGAATTCCACACACTGTTAGAATTTGGTTGAATTAGTCCTACATTACTTAAGATAGCAAATGGAATGGGTGGCCTAGGTTATAAATATGAGGCTAAGTTTTCCATATTTTTTTCACTTGTCGGAAACACTTAAAACTTGTATCTGACTTTTCTTTTCCTATATACCTTTTGATTAGAGAGTGTTGTGAGGTGTAGTTAAATATTTGCTTTGAGAGTGTGGGTGTACTAGGGTGCCGGTGTTAGAGAGAAAAAAGTCTATGTGTTGTAATAATTTTCACATAATGATATTCTCTGGTTGTCATTTGGCAACGGCCATGGTTTTTTCTCCAGTAATTGGAGTCTTCACGTTAAATTCTTGTGTTGTGATTGTGTCTATTTTATTTCTTTGTGAAAGGTATTTTCTCAAGGGAGAATGGTGTATTATTCTCGACAAGTGGTATCAGAGTTTCGATTCAGTGGGATTTATTCTTAGTATTCAAGTGTTGATACAATCAGGTTTGCACAAGGCGTTGAAGGAGAAGATCTCTGGTATGAATGATGAAGAATGGGAGGAACTAGATTTGAGAGCTGCAAGTACTATTCGCCTGTGTTTGGCTAAGAATGTTCTTGCAAATGTGCAAGGAATGAAAACAGCCAACGAATTTTGGGATAAACTCGAAGGGTTGTATCAGGCAAAGGGCATCTCAAATCGGTTGTTATTGAAGGAGTAGTTCCATAATCTACGCATGGATCACAATGTGAAAATCTCCGACCATCTTAGTGCTATCAATGGTATTGTCTCTGAATTAGAGGCAATTGGAGTAAAAATTGATGATGAAGATAAGGCATTGAGACTCATATTGTCTCTCCCTTCTTCCTATGAGTATATCAAACCTGTTTTAATGTATGGGAAAGAAACTCTGAATTTTGAAGAAGTTTCTAGTAAGCTCATTACTGAAGAAAGAAGAATGAAAAATGAGGGTAGCACTTCATCAGATTTGGCGCTTGTAGCTAGAGATGACAATTATGGAAAAAGAAATCGTGGAAGGAGTGTAACATGCTGGAAATGTGGAAAGCCTGGATATGTAAAGAGAAATTGTCCAGTTAATGCGGTTTCAGAAAAAGGCTCTCAATCTGATACTTGCAATATTGCTCTCTCTCTATGAGAGAAGATGATGTTCTCTAGAAGACAAGAAATATCCTCATGGTATTACCGCACTGCCATGGATAAGGATAAGTTGTGGCAATCGGGTTCACAATTGCACACGGGCATTGGTTGGCGTTGAGATGCAAGGTGAGTGGCGGAGTTATGTCGATGGCTAAAGAACTTACAGGAAAAGCCAATTTGGAAGTTGCACCATGAATTTTCAGCAAGGTTTCGATCTGTACCAAGGCGAAATGCTTGAAGTGGTCTAATTCCAAGTGAGTATACTTTCATGGTGGAGTATGATAGTTCTCTGAACTATGATTGTCGGTATAGACAATCGCAGCAAAGAATTGTCGGTGTTGACTATGGAAATTGAAGATATGTGACTATTTCAATTAAGGTGGAGATTGTTAGAATTTGGTTGAATTAGTCCCACATTGCTTAGGATAGCAAATGGAGTGGGTGACCTGGGCTATAAATATGAAGCTAAGTTCTCCATATTTTTTGCACCAGTCGAAAACACTTAAAACTTGTTTCTGACTTTTCTTTTTCTCTATATCTTTTGATTAGAGAGTGTTGTGAGGTGTAGTTAAATATTTGCTTTGAGAGTGTGTGTATTGGGGTGCCGCTGTTAGAGAGAAAGAAGTCTATGTGTTGTAACAATTTTTACATAGTGATATTCTCTGGTTGTCATTTGGCAATGGTCGTGATTTTTTCTCCAATAATTAGAATTTCCACATTAAATTCTTGTGTTGTGATTGTGTCTATTTTATTTCTCTGTAAAAAATATTTTTTTAAGAAGAATGGTGTATTATTCCCAACACACCCCTTACACTCGAGAAACAGGTGTGAAACTATGTTGTTTTTCATCAAAAACAATTAGAAGGCACCACCAAAAGATGTTAAATGCTATCCTTCTAGATCTTTTGCTTCGCTACAGTGAAATCTCCTTCTCTCTTGTCGTAGCAGTAGCAGATAATCATCTGAGCATTAGCATTCAAGTGCCCTTTCTAGTTTTGTAGTTCTTGTGATTTTGGATTAAGCTAATGTCTTCTTTAGATTAAAGTATGTCTAGAATCTAGATCTAATTTAAAGCATTAAACTATGTTTTTGGATATGATTCTTCAACTGAGGAAAGAAGGCCCGTGATACCAAAAAGTCCTTTTTCTTTTTCCATAAAAAGGGCCCAATTACATTTGGCATCCGGCGAGTGTGACCACGTGCTTTGGTACAGAATCACGACCTATTGACAGATTTGCTTGTTCCCCAAGTCTGCCACCTTCGCGAAACCGTTGCAAGCTCTGGAACCTTCTAGACTCGTTTCTAGCACCTTCTAATCCTTCCTACCCCTCCCCCACAAATACCCCCGACTCTCCCCTTCCACTGTCGCAGTTCGACACTGATTTTTCCTGACCTCAATTCCAAGCCATATTCTTCAATCCTCCCCAAATTACAGTTTCAGCTCTCACTTCGTTTCCAACTCCAATGGCGTCCTCTCTTGCAGTGAAGCGTTTCCTCTCCTCTCCCCTCATTTCCAAGTCTTTGCTTCGTCCAGCTGCTGCTTCCGCTTCCCGCTCCTTCAACACCAATGCCATGCGCAACTACGACGACTCAGCAGATGACCGCAACCTCGACGTCGAACGTCGCTCCGATCGTACTCTCCCTCGCGCTCCTCGCCGCGACGATTTCCTCTCAGGTAGTTGTCTTCGCTCTTAAAATCCACACCAATTCATACCTGTATAACTCTGATTTTACAAAACTCGAACTCAATTAGTTCGATTAGTCATTAATTTTTAGTGGAGGTTCGATTTCTAAATCGTTTTTGTTCTTTTCTTTTTTTTTTTCAGATGTGTTCGATCCATTTTCTCCGACTAGGAGCTTGAGCCAGGTTCTGAATATGATGGATCAGTTCATGGAGAATCCTTTCCTCTCTGCTTCTCGTGGAGCGGGAGCTGGACTTCGTCGTGGTTGGGACGCGCGTGAGACGGAAGATGCATTGCTTCTGCGCGTGGACATGCCTGGTCTCGGAAAGGAGGATGTCAAAGTTTCCGTGGAGCAGAACACCCTGACCATAAGAGGTGAAGGTGGTAAAGAAGGCGAAGACGAAGAAAGCGCGCGTAGGTACACCGGGAGGATCGACTTACCTGATAGGCTTTTCAAGATTGATCAGATCAAAGCTGAGATGAAGAACGGCGTGCTTAAGGTCGTTGTGCCTAAGATGAAGGAGGAAGAGAGGAGTGACGTGTTCAGTGTCAAGGTTGATTAGGAAAACAGAGTTAAAAAAATGTAGCCGAATAAGTTTGTTAGTTGTTTTGGTTACTTGCAAATATGCACCTTCTCTTTTGGAGTTCCCTTTTTCTAACTGTTTCCCATGGTGTGCATGGGTTGTTATGCAGTTTTCTCTTTTTTGTAAAAATTTCATCAGTGTAACGGAGGAAGCCTTTATAAGGCTATGTTTTTGTTATCAATATCTCCTGATATAAATCTACGTATTTTGTATTCAAGCCATCATTTGATTTTAGGGCGATATAGTTTGTTGATGGTATTGTGATGCTTGGAGATTAATGTAACAATTATTAAGATTCATGAGTCTATAGCTGATGGCTTGTTTCAGAGTAACAAAAATTGGGAGGAAATGATAAAGCATGAATAGAAACACGGCCTGATTTGTGGAAATCTGGTGGAGGTGTGCGCTTTTTTTTGTTTTTTTTAATTTACTAATATGTGTGGGGTTAGAAAAAGCAAAATGATGTGGTTGTTCTGAAATGTTGTGCTAGTCTTTAGTCTCGTTTAGGACTTGGGGATTAGAAAAATATAAATTAAGATTATAAATTAAAAAAGTTTTTATTAAAAATATGAAAAAAAAATCCATTTTTGATGTATTTATTTTATATTTATTAAATAATAAAATTTAAAATTTTTTATTAATAATAAATTTATCACATATTAACTGAATTCTAAGTATAAAATTCTAAGTATAAAATATACTCAACAACATGAAAAGATTTTCCCTTTTAAATATTTGTTTATATGCTTACGTATATTACAATATGTTTTGCAACTTTGCACGTATAGATCATTCAAACTCACGAGCTTAGACTTCTTTCTGTATTATCCTACATTTAAATGATGTGTCAAATGATCATCCGGGTAGATTTTTTGTTTTTAACTAGAGCAGCATTACACAAACAAGAAAGAAAAGAAAAGCAGAACTCTTTGTCTCAACATTTTGAAAAATTACCTCTTCAAGCTCTCTACCTGGCTCTAACCATTCTGAGTAATTTACTTTACTAGTAATTCTTATTTCTGCAAGTTTATCAACAATGGTATTAGCTTCTCTTAGTATTAAAAGCTAAAATTGACAACTCAATTTCTGCTCACCATGTCTTTAATTCTCAAAATTAGATCCTCATCTTTCAGAGTCCAGCCGGTCATTCCTAACTCTTTGGGCAGCAAGAACGGCATTTTTCGAATTAGTCTCGCAAGTAATCAATTTGTCTCTTCAAATGACAACACTTGCCAACTGACCAAAGAAGCGGCAATCCTGAGCAATTCTTGATTCATCTCCTTTTATCATCCCCCACCACACACCCAAATCTAGCTATAACTGTGTTTCTGCATAAATACTAGTATCACAATTTATCTTGGCCTTACCAAAAATAATATTTTTTTCTAAATTATTCTAAAAATTTGAGCTTGTAGGAACCAGTACTTATGATCATCATGTATGCAATAATAGCAATAATAATAATATCAATTTGGAATACATATTTATAAAATATAAAGTCTTTTTTAGTAAATTGTAATAATATTTTGGTATTTTGTTGATATTAAATATTAATTAATTATTTAATTCTTTGTAATATAATTAATAATATATATTATTATTAGACTCATTTTAATAATATTGGTTAAGAATAAAGTTAGACACGTTGATACATAATAGTATTTAGGTGTGTTTAAATATGTTTAGAGAAATTTTTTTATTTTTTATTAAGACACGGTTGGATATAGAAAATATGCATGTCGGACGAATTTTGTATAAAAAAAGTGTCCGTAATTCATAAATTCTAAGAATTAATATATTTTGAATCTAAAGACTATTTAAAAGTCTGTTGTTAAGTAATAAATTGATGCACATATAAAATAAAATTTGAATTTTGAACTCTTATATAAGTAAATTAGGGATTTAACGAATCTGCCACCTTAAATTGGGATTTATTTTTTTTTTGTTCAAGCCAACTTAAGTTAATTAGAGAGATAATTTAAAAGTATGTTTTGTGGTGTATTCTTTAGAAAAAAAATTAGTTGACCTAAACGGCGCTGAAACAATATGGGTATGGGCTTTGTTTACTTATAGTCCACAATGACGGCGACAATATACAAAATTAAAACAATAAAAGATTTCCCGTCCAAAAAAAAAAAAACAATAAAAGATTTGGACCTTATACAACACCTTAACCAAAAAGAGTAACTAGGATTGAACTTAAAAAAGAAAACAAAAAAGATTGAGTGGGATGATACGTGGCACCCTAGTGTTGTTCTAGGTGGTGTCAATAGCCACTAGTTTAGCCATGTCATCTTGCAAAAAGACTCCAAGTTGGAAAGTGGAGCCCATATTTTCCCGAGCGGATATCCGCTTCACGTAAGGAATTATACCTAACGGATATTCGCATATACTTTCCTTTTTTCTTTTTTTTTTTTTCTAAATTTTAGTCGGTCAGGGCTGCTATCACATGACCATTATACCCCTATTAGCTTTTGTGATTTTGCAATGCATGCCGTACTTGGTTGATGTTTATTTACCAAAATATCCTCCATATATTGATGGCACCCCGCAGTATACGGGATTTTTTTTTTCCCGCTTTTTATTTTCCCTTAAACCCCCAACTTATATGCATCAAGTAGCGTTGCACTTTTTAATTTAGATACGAAAGGAAAAATGGTGTAGGACATAATTATAAAGTATATGGATGTTTTACGTAATTATAATGTTAAGAGTAAATTGGATTGTTTAATTTGTGTTTAAAAAATAAAAAAAATTATATTATACAAATCGAATTGTCTAATTTGTATTTTAAACAATTAAAAAAATTAATATTAAAATCGGACCATCCAATTTTTGTTTTTGAATAAAAAAAATTTAAAAATATAAATCGGATCTTCCGATTTTTTCTCCCACACAAATCGAACCATCTGATTTGTGTTCAAAATTTTTTTAATAAAAAAAATTATACAATCTAATTTCTTTATTTTATGATTCAAAAAAAATATCCCACATTCATATTTAACATCATTCATTTTTATACTCATACATAATACACACAAAATTTGCATATCAAAAAAATTAGCCGTAGAGTTGTTCGGCAACTTGCACTATCAATAAAAAGTGGTTATGTGTTTAAACTTTAAAGTTGATTATATATCACTAATTAAATGAGAGTAGCTACTGAATTGGGGAAAAAAAACATTGGCATATTATGGGTGGAATCATCCCTTACACGTTTACTATGTTAATATACGTAAGGATAAGCATTGGAATTTTTGTCACGATAATATACTGGACACACTCACATACATATAAATGTACATAAAAACAGAAAAAAAAATATATATTATATATAAAAAAGTTTAGAAAATTAATTATAATATAGGTTAATTTAAATTTTTTTAATTTTACTTTTAAAATTTTAAAAATTAAGATAATGAAAATTTATTTTGTAACAAATTTATTTTTTAATTAATTAATTCTATTTAACTACACTCTTAGTTAATTTTTTAACAAAATTCTTTATATGTTTGTGGGTCTTTTCCTTTTATTTTTTTTCTTTTTTTTACTTATATATAATATCAATATATATGTGATTTTTATATAAAAATAATATTATAAATTGTTAAATAATTTGATATATTTAATTAAATTATTTAAAAAATATTATTTTTATATGAATATATTTTATGGAAGTATCTACTATTTTTAGAATTATTTGATTATAATAATGCAAAACTTGTTTAATTAGTCGTATTCACCTTATCGAGTTAGTTGAGTTCAAGATCAATATATAGGCCCGTACTCCATTGTTTTTCTTGGACGTGTTTTTATCTAATTTATTCTATATCTTTTCTTTTCATCATGTGAAGTATAGCTAATATATATAATTAATTAATTATGGGGTTAGTAATTTAGGCCACTTTTTTTTTTCCTACATTTTTATCTTGATTGGACCATCGTCGAACATGATGAAGCAAAGTGCTAACATTATATGGGTAAGGTGAGCTATATTCTTGTCGTTCTGTGCATGTCAGTGTGTGTGGTTTTATAATCACTATGGAAACAGCACAATTTATGAGCTTGCTTAGAATGTAAGATGTGTGATCAATTTGACAATTTGATGAGAAAAAAGAAAAATATATTCAAATGATACGTATTATAAGTTTATCAAAACTAAAGAAAATACGAATAAAAATAATACGTATTACTATATAATGTTTAATTTAGATGGATCTAAATATTATGTATCAATGACATTAATTACGGAGTATCTTAGCTTATTGGTATGTTTAGATTTAGAAATAAAAAAATTCTGTTTGATCTCTATTTCTATTTTTTAAAATTTTTAGTAATTAAATATTGAGTTTGCTATTATATTATAGTTTAATACATGAAATATTTATCTTTTTATTATTTATGTAGAATTCACAGTTCTTTGATATTTGTAAATGTCGTTTGGCTTTTCTATAATTGAACAATGTTTTTTTTTAAAAGAAAATGCTATTAATTAAGAATATTATTATAAAAAATATTTGACTTAAAGATAAAATTTTATATTTAATATGTTAAATATAAA
>NC_029774.3:8915143-8957454 GCF_000817695.3 Arachis duranensis | reverse complement strand
TGAAAATTCAGGTATAATTAATTGTATATAAAATTAATAATTAATAATTATTAAATAATAATTTAATTAAATTTATTAAATTATTTAATAATTTTTAATTATTAATTTTACATAAAATTAATTGTAATTGTCTAAATTTTCACCTTAAATTATTTGCAATGTGGAGCCACTTCGCTGAAAATAATTAATAACGTGAACGAGTTGCTTACACAAAGCCTAGAAGTTGCTTCGACAGTTCGACCTTAGCTTACAAATTTAGTATTAGGTTCCAATAATTCGTGTCAATTCAATTCCCAACGTTGCTGGCAAAACAAGAGTAAAGAACTCTGTTAATTATTGGATTACAAAGACTATATAATATATTTGAATTGAATTCTGTGACCTCTTGAATTAAGGCTACGCATCCCGTCCCATTCTATATCTATTTCGGATATAATATTATCTGTATTATTTCAATATCATGAAAGCGTCATAGTGATTTGAAAGATCATGCCGATGCAAATTGTATCAAAAACAGGGGACCATAAATTGCAGCGCAATTTCATCAATTTTAATGTATATTGATGTTTCATTTTCAGCCAACTATATAAAATATCGAAAATGGAGGATAAAAATATCGTTAAATATATACGATATCCATACAATAATATATATATATATATATTGAATATTTGGAATTTTTTATGCTAAATAATGTCAAATCAGAATAAATAAATTAATATATTTCTTTTAAAAAATAGTCAAAATTATTTGCGGCTGCTATTATAATTGAAAAAGGTATATTATCTCTTAAATTATCATTATAATAATATATATGAATTTTTATTTTTACAAATATCACTGTACGTTAGTTGGTCATCCAACAAATTTGTGAATCTAAAATAATATATAAGATAAAATGTTTAAATAAACCAAAGTCAATTTTAAATTTCACAAATCACCTAAACAAAAAAACATTACATAAAACTCTTTAATGGACGTTTAATTTTTATGTAAACCGAATGAGTTAGATTCGATTTAGCAATTTTTTTACTAAATTAAATCAGTTTAACTCAAATTACTAAGGTAAGATGTTAATCGAATTACTCTGATGCATGCATGTTATCGACATAGTAAATGAAATGACTTCAATTCGATTTATGCAAGCACGGGATTTCCACCATAAATCGAAACAAGCTATTTCTATTTAGCTTTGGTTTTATTCCTATAGTAATTCGAATTACATACAATGTGCTCTCATGATAATTCGACTTTGACTGAGTCAATTTATTAAGTATTTTTCTATAAATAGAATTCGAATTGAGCTCATTTGAACTACAATTCAGAAATCCAACCCCGCCAAATTCTAGAGAAACCTCAACTCAAATATTTCAACATTCGGATACTCTGCTGATAGCAGATAACCCGGATCGTCTTTATTGTTTGGATGGAGTTGCCCATATTGCTGGTATCATCAATGAAAAGGTTGGTACATACATTTTCCTTCTTCAAAAATAGGATTAGATGTTTTTTTTTTGTCTCTTTTAACGTTAGTCATAATTTACAACTTTTAAACTAGATAGAGTGGTTAGAGTAGTGACTTATTAGTTTCTAGTGGTTTAACGGGATAATTTCTAATTTGGATAGTGATTACAATTAATTAGAAGAATACGAGTAATGAAGATAATGGATAGTGAAACTTAGTTAGAGTAAAAGTAGTGATTGGAGTCTATGTTGTGATTTGGGTTGTTATTAAAGAAAGTATGGGTAGTGATATGCTATTTTACTTAGAATTCATGTGACATCAAGGTTGCTAGCGATAAACTTGTTAGTGATCCAAGATTGTGCGATCCAGCACATTAAAACAATTTTTGTATTAATATTAAACTTATTTTATTAGTCCCAGTTTGATGAATATATGATTTTATTTTGTGTTTGAACCCGTAAAATTATTTGGTTGCGTTTATGGTATCTTTTGGATTAACAGATGCATTAGTTGATATTATTATAGAAATATGTTTTGATGTGATCCTAAGAGAAAATTTGTTATCTTGTTTATACAGCTCCACCGATGTATCACTACTATGAGACGATAGCAGGGTATGCACTTAGACGAAAGGATCATTCCGTACTTGCAGATGGTCAGTTTATACCATCTTGCGTGACTGAATGAGACTTGGTTTAAGTTGGATGAGTCGTTAGCGAGTGCATTCATGGAGCGATGACGTCTGGAGATACATATGTTTTATATGCCGTTCGGAAAGTGCACGATTATACTATAGGATGTGGCATACCAATTAGGGCGCCGATCGATGGAAATTACGTAAATGGATGCCTGACGGAGTTTGAGAAATTTATCGAGGGTGGTCGCCCAACTTGGGTATGGTTCGAGGAACTGCTGGGTGTTTTGCCTCCAACAAAATGCATCGACAAGTTTACGGTAAAATACAGTTGGATGCAGGAGACTTTCGGTGAGCTTCCTCATGGCGCCGATGATGCAACGGTTAGGAGGTATGCCCGGAAGTATATCATGATACTTTTGGGGACTCAGCTATTCGGCGACAAGTTCAGTACTCGCCTTCATATTCGGTGGTTGCCATATGTAGCCAGGCTTGAGGACAAAGGTGGGTACAGTGGGGGATTAGCTGCTCTCTCATGGTTATACATGTGCATGTGCCGCATGGCAAACATGAACGTTGTAAAGTTAGTCAGTCCATTGCAGCTGCTTCAGCCATGGATCTTTTGGCGATTTTTTAGTTTCAGGCCCGATGGATATAGCCCCTTTGGTTGGTCTTTGGCCTCGAGGTAGTGTTCTATATATTTATATGCTATGTTTGTCACAATTTTTTGGTGTTATTTTCATTTAGTGATAATGTATGTTTCGGGTGTAGGTAATCAGGTCACAACCTGACCGTAAGCGAGAAGGGACCTCAATCCTGTTAGCCCAATCACACATGGCAGGGTCTTTGGTTCAGAGAATATCAAACTGGTAGTCAAATTCAACCTCAGTCTTGGCATAAGTCGCATTTACCAGAAGTCTACGTGCATCCTTGCCCCTTAAAAGTCGGGGCAAAATTTGCGGTTACATGTCGAATACAGAATGCACGATAGGCAGCGGATGGTAGCCAACCTCCGTTGGTATCCTCCAGTGCAGCCATGATCCCGTTGTGCCGATTCGATATCACTAGAATACCCGGACGTGGAGTGATGTGCTGACGAAGGTGGGATGGAAAGAACGACCACGACTCCGCATTCTCACCCTTCACAAGTACAAATGCAACAGGAAGGATGTTGGAGTTGCTGTCCTGAGCAATCGCAACGAGCAATGTATCCCTGTATTTGCTGTACAAGTGAGTTTCATCAACACTAACCAACAGCTTGCAATGTCGGAAGGCCTCAATACACGGTGGGAATGTCTAAAAAAACTGGTGGAAAATAAGCATGCGACTTATCCACTTGTTCATCCACTCGCACAAGACTCGTCCTCAACATTGTAATACTACCCGACATCATTGTTTGCACACCTAGCATCCATTGCGGCAACTCATTATATGACTCATCTCAGTCTCCGTAAATTTGTACCACGGGCTTATGTTTAGCCAACCAAACCCTCCTGTAAGTCGGTCTAAAACTAAAATGTGCCTCTGTCGCATTCAGTAGTACCTTGATACACACGGCAGCATAAGCTCTAATCATAGGCATTATGAATGTCGAGATCACATGATAATCAAGACTCCTGTGATCACTCGATATTGACGTGGCCAGACAAGTATGAGGTCCATTGTACCATTTTACCTCTCAAATACCTCTGCGCTGGCAGAGATTGATTCGAATCAACCATGTATACCGTTGGCAAATTCCTTACACTGCTTGTAGTACTTGCGATAATCGGCTCCACTATTTTGTACTGAACCCCATGTTGGATACTATAGGTATTCACGCTTATGGCCTTCTCTTTATCCTGAAAATGCTGGCCAACCTGAAACTCCGCTAATCCTCCAATATCCTGTGTATCTCTAGCTCTAAATCCAACACGTGCGCCAAGTACCCCATGTTGTCTCATGACATCCAAGTCCAAAGTTGAAAAATATGGGAGGTACTGCTGATTACCTGAATTGGACACTCCACCACCCCCAGCTGGATTACTCTGTGCTATGTCATCACCACTATCATCAACAATTGTCTCGGGCTCCACATCATCATCCCGCAGTACATCATCCACACCATCCGGTACTCCACCCTGTAATGAAACCGGTGCCAAATCAATAAATCCGGCAATCATAGTATCACTTATTTTTCCATCATGACTGCGGTTTAGATCACCTACGAAAGACGAGGAGGCAACCAACATTGCCTTAGGTGCAATCACAGGCACAGATGAAGAGGCACCGACAGGCCTCGAACTAGAACAGGCTGCCATTATTGCTGGAGTAGGGATGGCAATTTCTCCCGGTGGGGCGGGTATCCGCGGAAATTTATCTGCCGGAGAGCAGATATGGGGAACGTTTTTTCCTGCAGGTGGCGGGGACGGGTACCCGGCTATTAAATGGGGCGGGCAGGGGAAAAAATACCCGCCCTGTGGGTACCCGTATAAACCATCTCCTTCTTCCTTTGCCTCCAGCTGTTGCTTCTCTTTTCCAACAACAGTGTCACTGCCGTCTTCCTCCTACCTCGTCACCTCGCCAGCCACGCCAAGGTTCTCTCGGTGCTTACAAGCCTCATCGTTGGTCACTGCCTCCTCTCTCATTCACATCGTAAATCACTGCCCTATCACTCACTGTCATCGCCTCATCATCGCCATTCGTCGCCTCCTGCTCCTTGCTCGTTCATCATCATTGCAGCCTCCAAATCGGTCTTCTTCGTCGCTGCCTCCTCAAGCAGAATCGTCACCGCCACCAGCACAATCGTTGTCGCCTCCGACAGCCTTTTCGCCGCTGTCTGCCGAAGCCTCGTCATTGCCGCATCAATAAGGCCCTTTCTCTCTGATTAGTTTCTTTTGAGGTTTTTTTTTTAACATTTGGGGTTTAGGGTTTGTTCAATGTTTCAAATTGTTTATCTTCTGCGTTTATATCTTTATTTCTACAATTATTGTTGAATTTTTATTTGGAAATTCAGGATTTGTTCAATTGCTAATTTTCTGTATTTAAAATTGTTTGAAATTGTTAATCTTCTTATTTCTGTTTGGGCAATTGTGGTTGAATTTTGATTTGAAAAATTAAGATTTGTTCAATTGTTAATGTTCTGTTCTTAAAATTGTTTATTGTTCTGTGTTTGAGATTATTAATTTGTAAAATCCGCGGATATGCAGGTCCCTGGCGGATACGGGATCCCCGTTACCCGTGGCGGGGATGGGGCAGGGACGGAGGGCGGATTGTGGTGACGGGGGCGGGGCGCGGGGGGCATGTCTCCGCCCCCATGGAGACCCGTTGCCATCCTTATGCTGGAGGTTGGGGATTCTGGTTCAAACCTCCTGAGCTGGAGACTACATCTATAAGATTGGCCAACAGCTCAAGAGTATTTACCTCAGGAAACTGCTGACGACAATGGAACATAACTTGCAAATCTTTGTCACTCCTTATGACAAATAAATCGCACTTCACATAATCTCGTAAAACTGAAATCGGAATTCTATAGAATAACTTTTCAACCCGTTTCACGCCTTGCAATCCCAGTTTTTGGATTATAGAATTCAGGAACTCAATGAAACTCGTTGAAGGTTTCAGAGAAATAGTAAGGGGATCCTTATCAAGTAAACTTAATTCTGGAACGCGTTTTTTCTTAATTGACCATCTATAGTGCACCAATACTAAAAAACTATCCTCACTAGCCATTGTGTTTTATTATCATAAGGAATTCACGTTTAGATCATATTTATAGACATTGCTTTCACACTAAATCGAATTTGGGGAATTCGATTTATGCATAAAGCTCAATACATAGTAAATTGAATTCGACTGTTTCGATTTACTATGCACAACGAACCTGCCTAATTCGAAGCATATCGATTCGAAGTACTAGCAGCCAAAAACCATAGATGAATTGAATTATACTTATTCGATTTACTAGGGTTCACAACATGCATGCATAAATCGATTCAACCCACTTTTATTTGTATGAAACTCTAGTAAACTGACTCAATGTCATTCGATTTACTACCAACGTATGTAAATCGATTGAGACTCATTCGATTTACATAAAATTCTGTATTAAAAAAATCTATATGATATTTTTTGTTTAGATGGTTTGTGTAATTTATGATTGACTTTAATTTATTTAAACATTTTATCCTAATATATAACTCACCTGTTTAACTAATTACTTTAAAATTAAGATAAAGAAACTTCATATTATACCAGTCCTAAAATTTTAATAAGGCAAAGACTCTAATTAATATATATAAAATACTATATTACCAGTATTTGTATTAATGTTTACAGAATTTTTACACAAAAAAATATATAATTTATATTTATTTTTACTAAAATTTTATATACATAAATTAATACAAGTTATATTCATATTTTTTTTAAATTTATATACATAAATGAACAAAATTATTTATATTAATTAAATAATAATAAAAAATGCTAAAAATTATTGACCCAAAAATTTCTATAAGGCATACTAAATATTTGGGATTAATATCTTGCTCATACTGATTTTTTCAATAAATCAATTAATTCAATTTAACCGTAACAAAATAAAATAGTATTCACTGTCATTTTTTAACATTATTCCCAGTTATATTTTTTTCTAATTCAGAACCTGATAATATTCGAGAAGATAATTTCATGTGAAAGAGAAAATAGAGTCCCACACTCACCGGCCAAGGCACACGTAATAAACCTACCAATTACCAAATATAAAAAAAAAAGAAAAAGAAAAAAAGAGAGAGATTGAAAGAATCATGGCACGTTCACAATTAAAAAGGGGAGGCAGTTCAATACCAAAATAACAGCCGAGGGCAGTTTAGTCAATTAACAGAAACAGATGGCAGCCTCGTAATTAAACTGAAGGCGTTATCACTACGGCAAGTGGTGTTAACCGAAGAGGGCAAAAGGGTCATTATAGTGAATAAAAAAACCATTAACGTCAATCATAAGTAAGGAGCATTCCTTCACACGTTTTTGCCTCCGAATTTCTCAAAACCCGCTAAACAAAACAAAACAAAACAAACACAATAGTAACTTCCACGAACACAAGTGGTGTAATGGTGTTCGGAGTTTGAAACTTGTTCAAACGTCAAAACCCCCAGAATTTCCACCCAAGTCACCTTCCACTTTGCTTAATAAGGTATCATACATATTCTCATGTTCTATTTTATTTATTTTTTAATTTTTTGTTTACCATTTCTGTCTTGGTTTTCATTTTCCTCTGTTTGATTTTTTTTTTTTGGTTTTTTTGGAGTTGAAAGATTCATTCTATCATTGGGTTCCTCAATGTTCTGGGTTTTTTCTTTTTCTTTCTTTCTTTCTTTTTGTGTCCTAAAATTTTGTTTCCTTTTGCAGAGTATTTTGTGTCTCTCAGTTTGTTAATTTATTCTCTTTTGAGTCAAATGCAACTCTGGCTGCTCTGAAACTGGATCTTCTGCTCTCTTGATTTGCCTATATTTCATCTTATACTGAATTTCCCAATGGTGTCTTTTATATAACCCAGGGGTTGGAATTATACCTTAATGTTTTACCTTAGTTTGATTTATTTTATTTTTATATTGGTTTTTAATGTTTGATGTTGTAATTTGATTATCATGGATCAAATGAATCTAGTTCCTTTAAAAGCAAAGATTTAGAATACTCTTGAACATCTATTCATCTTATTTTTCTTCAATTTTTATTCAGTTCAATTCTGCGAGGGGAGAAAGTTCAGCTTCTACTCTTTTGTTGCAGCTGAATTGAGATATATAATATAATTTCATGGGTTCAGCACCAGAATTGTCCCTTAAGAGAAGTTCTAGTAAGCTACTTGGAATTAGGGCCATTGAATACTTGAAAGGTGGTCCTGTTTCCTTCAAAACCCACCAAGCAATTGTTCTGATTGTAACATTTTTGGCTTATACTAGTTACCATGCCACCAGAAAAACCACAAGTATTGTTAAGAGTGTTCTTGATCCTCAATCATCAGATATAGGATTGAGTCTCCCGAAAAAGAAGAGAATTTCTTCAAGTGTTCTTGGTAATGGTTGGGCACCATTCAATGAATCAGATGGGACTTCCCTTCTTGGTGATGTGGATGTTGCATTCCTTTCCTTTTACGCATTGGGGATGTACTTTTCAGGACACTTCGGTGATCGATGTAATTTAAGGATTTTTCTTACTGTGGGAATGCTAGGAACTGCTTTGTTCACTTCACTATTCGGGGTAGCTTATTGGGCAAACATTCATAACTTTTACTATTTCTTAGTGGTTCAAATGATTGCTGGACTGTTTCAATCAACTGGATGGCCTTCGGTTGTTGCAGTCGTCGGAAACTGGTTTGGAAAGAGCAAGAGAGGGTTGATCATGGGAATATGGAATGCTCACACGTCCGTTGGGAACATCACAGGATCCTTGATTGCTTCAGCTATGTTGTGTTATGGATGGGGATGGTCCTTTGTTGTGCCGGGACTTATGATGGCTTTCGTCGGCTTGATGGTTTTCTTTCTATTGCCGGTTGCACCTGAGTCTGTGGGAGTTAGCAGAGAGGAAGATGAGTGTAATTCACCCAAGAAAAGTGGAGATGAAGAAGTGAATGAGCCTCTCTTAGCACCGGAGAATCCGGCCGAGGAAGAACCAGTTGGCTTCCTTGAGGCCTGGAAAATTCCTGGGGTTGCCCCTTTCGCACTCTGTCTGTTTTTCGCCAAATTGGTTGCATATACATTTCTTTATTGGCTCCCCTTCTATGTTAGCCACACAGGTACTTCAATTTTCTATGCTAGGGAGAACAAAAAAAACAGCTAGAACATTTAGCATTTATTAACAAATTCATATAAGATTGTATCTTTATGTTTGCAAGTAGTCACAATTTCTCATTTATGTTCATTATCTTGCAGCAATTGATGGGAAATATCTATCCAGTGAGACATCAGGGACATTATCGACTTTATTCGATGTTGGTGGGGTTCTTGGAGGGATTCTAGCCGGCCACATTTCCGATCACTTAGATGCTAGAGCCATAACAGCAGCTAGCTTCATGTATTGTGCTATACCTGCTCTGTTCTTCTACAGAAGCTATGGTCATGTTTCATTGATTGTGAATGCTGCATTGATGTTCATAACTGGTATGTTTGTGAATGGCCCTTATGCCCTCATAACAACCGCTGTTTCGGCTGACCTGGGAACACATAAGTCATTGAGGGGGAATTCGCGAGCTCTAGCAACTGTCACGGCTATCATCGATGGAACAGGTTCTATTGGGGCTGCAATAGGACCTCTATTGACCGGTTATATATCGGCCAAGAGCTGGAGTGCAGTTTTCACAATGTTGATGATAGCAGCTTTAATTGCAGGGCTGCTTCTTACTAGGCTTGTAATGGCTGAGGTGGCTGCAAAGATCGAAGAGTCGAGGTCCAACAGAGCACCGGAATGTTCCCTTGATGTTTAAAACTTTGAGGAGTTTCCGGTATACTACCTGGCTGTGTAATGATGCGGATAGTTCTTGTGAAGCATCATTTCATGGCTTCAGGTGATCAAATTCATCAGATCATGCACTGCAGTGGTTGAAAATGGAGATGTTTAAAGGTTTTTAAACATTCTTCATGTTATTGGAATAACAGTTTCCAATGTTATTTGTATGTACATCTTGTGATATATAGTTACCCTCAATTGCCCCCATTCTAGTATAGATTAATATAGTGTTGTCCTTAGAAATGAGCTTTGTCAAGAGCTTCTTGTAGTTTTTTGAATATGGAAAAAAAAAAAAAATCAACCACATTGTTTGTGAGATCAAGAATCAAAGATTTCAAGTGTGTTTACAACTTGATCTTGGCTAGGATTTTTTCAATGGATTTCATTGATGGGGTGCAAAGAGTTTGCAATAATGTAAAAAAGTATAAACTCTATATGTGCCCCCTCAATTTGACTTGTATCTTCTAATTTGAGGAATGTGTCTTGGCCTTCTATTTTGCTAAGTTCTTATTAGCATTTCTTATTATAAATTTTGAGTGTATTTTGAAACAAATGGGTGTAATTGCTGAATCACAATGATCGGAATTTGGAAAATCAATTCTCATTTAAAATACATAGTTGAAAGTTGAAAAAGAATAACAAAATATTATAGCAGAAATTATCAATAAGTCGTTTAGGAACTATAAAAAATAGATTGAATAATAAAATTTTGTTATTAAATTAATTATTATATATTTGTATATAAATATATATATTATTTATTTTACTTTTAATATATATTTTATATATTAACAGATAATTTATATAAATAATTAATTTAATAATTGATTTTTAGTGTATAAATAATATAATCGGTATAGTTGCAAAATCAATAATTTGATCTGCAAAGTTGGTTCAATCATTTGGCAAATGCACAGATCTCAACAAAAACACAAAGGGTACAAGTACAATTATATTGATGGATATGTACAAGATATTTGGACTGTATAGGAGATTGATTCGGTTCATTTTCTGCTACAAATTCAGAAAAAATATTTCATGGTACAAGAAACAGGCGAAGTGATATCTGATTTATGAGCATTATTATGCATGTTTGTCAGTGAGTGAATCATGAATTCTTTTAAATTTTTAAATAAAGGTGTGGGCACAAAGGGAAAATGGCCCACAATTTGAACAAGTAGAGGAAAATAGCTTCGCTTGGCCCCTTACAAATTGTGATATAGTGAGGTGGTCCAGCAAGAATGGTGATTCAGATGATGTACTGTGTTCCATGAAGCTTCCTGTTGTTTGGTCCTTCTTTCACATCTGCTAACTTTAGTAATAAGTGTGGTAGAAAGGATGAGAAATAGTTTATTCCTTACCTTAATTAACTAACCGTGGGGCTTCAAATCTTACTTTGTGTTTGTGCATGTAATAATTTATTAGTCAATGATAAATTTTTAAGGTTATGTTTAGTTGGAAGGAAAGTAATAGAGAGAAAAAAATAAAAAGAAAAAAATTTGAGTAAATTTTTATTTTTTTTAGATGTGTTTGGATGAAAAAAAAAGAAGGAAAATAATGTTATAAAAAGACAATTTTATCTTTATATTATAAAATATATTAAAAAAAGTAAAGAAGTAATATTGGAAGTAGAGAGAGAATTAATTTTCTCTCTATTTTCTTTCTATTGTTGGAGAAAAAAAAAATAGTGGGTCTCACCAATATTTTTTCATTCATTTTTTTTTCTCTCTTATTTCTCTCCTCAACCAAACAAGAAAAATAACTATTTTTTTTACGATGAATTAGTCAATGTCTTGCCGAACTAAAATATATCGTGGGAAATAAAAAAATAATAATAATAAGAGAATAATTTTGTAAGGTTATCCAACATAAATAATTTTAAGACTTTTTTTTAAATATCTCAATTTTTTTATTGGGTTAGACTAATCTTTTGGTATTTTGACCTAACCTAAAAGAGCTAAGAAGTTGATAACGAGAAAATGAACCAAATCAATCTCCCTACATTAATGATTTGTTCATATATTGGTCTTGTGACCTAACTTGAAGGAGCTAAAGAAGTTGATAGCAAGAAAAATGCTATAAGATCATCCAACACAAATTCAAGATTTTCTTTTCTAACTAACTAAAGGTATACCTTACATTTTCTTTGTATTGGATTAGACTAATTTTTTGGTCTCTTAACCTAACCTGAAAGAACTAATTAAGAAATCGATAATAAGAAAATTAAAATTCTAAATTTTTAACCAAATTCACAAGATAAATATTTTGAATGTATCTCATAAAGACATATCGTTATTAGGTCTTTTTCATTGTTATAATAGTATTTTTATTATTAGATAATTTATATATATTAATTGAAATTGCAGTATGTTATGACTTTGATGGTTTGATCGATATTAAACTTAAATTTTTCGTTAATTAAAAAAAAAATTGTCTAGTCATACTTGCTCTTTTTTTTGTTCCCTATTATTGAACTAACATTATCAAGGATTAATTAACGCTATAATGATATGAAAAGATTTCAGTGGAAAGCGCTAGTATAATCACACCATTAAATGTGCCTTGTTTGTATTATATGTTGTGGAAATTAAATTATTTTAAGAAGTGTGAAGAAAAATGGCATAATGAAGAGAGAGAGACAGTTATGGAATAATAATAATGGATGTTATCCATGGGAAAGTTGCACCTGAAGTTGATGGTATTCATATTCATAATCCAAACAAATGTTGGCGTGTCTTCTGAAATATATGATAATATTAATAGCGGGTACTTATGGCCACCAATAATTCAAGCATAGGAAATTGAAGATAGTGACAATATATAATGTTTCCCTATTTCAATATTAAACGTAATCAATTGAATTAGTATCATACTTATTCGTAGGGATTGGATTTCTCTAACACAGACTTGTTACACATTATTACAATGATGATGATTTGATTTTCATACAATAGAATTCTTACACATTATTATAATGATTTGATTTGCATACACAATAGTAAATATTATTATTTCATAAATAAAAATAATTAATTTTTAAATTTATTTTTTAAAAATGATCTAAATAGTTGCAATGAGATGATAACATAAAATTTTTTATATTATTTAATACATCAAAATTAATCTTTATATTTGTATATATAAGAATTTAATTTCTGTAATCATTGAAAAATTTTATATTCACATTTAGTTGTATATTATCACATTATTAAAAGTAATTAATTTTTGAATCTATTACTTAAAAAATCATTTTAAAAATTAGGTTCCTTTGTGCTTCATGAGGGATTTCAATGAAATAATGCAAGTGGAAGAAAAAAAATGTGCGACTAGATTATTGACATCTTAAAAACTGGGTACATAATATGTAACTAATGGACTTACTTCTTCTTAATGATCATAACTTTACGTGGATCAGGGATCGACAGTGTAGTCGCTTTGATAAGGTGCTGGTCAGTGTAGATTGGATTGAGATTTTTCTAGATACTACTCATCTGTAAGATGTGGTGCGTGTGGTTGACATATTTTGGTAGAGTTTGGGCTGCTCCGGGTGCAACCAAAGAATTGTTTGAAAGTTGAATAGGAGTGTCTGACAGATAAAATGAGTAGAAAAAATGGTTGATTATTTTTCTTGTAGTAATTTGGGTAATCTGACTAGAGCAAAATACGAGAATTTTCAAGAATAAAGAAGAAAGCATTCATGACATCTAAATGAGTTCGTTTCTAAAACTATAAGGTAGTGTGGTGATGCTCGATGCGGCTGTTGATGACGATGTTGGAGATAACAATGAATTGTTGGTAAATGATTTTCTTGGCTTTGTTGTGTGTGTCGTTTTAGTTGAATCGTTCCATTTTAGTATGTTGAGCTTTTTATATTATAAAAAACTTTATAAAATTATTTAAAATCCTACAATAAAAATTATTTTTAATAACAAATTTTTAATGATAATAGCATAATGGTCACTATATATTTTATTTAACTTATATTTTTTAGGCATATATTTATCGTTATTACTACATACTATAGCAGCAATTATATATTTATTGCAATAATTAAAAAGATTTTATTGACAATCATATAATTGTTGTTAAAACTTTTTAAGGACAAATTATAAAATAGCTAATGTCTAATTGTTGATAAATATATTAAGAGGAATGTTAGGGGATCAGCAATTTTGGTGTTTTGTAACTATCAATTGGCCATCAATAGTTTTTTAATGGTTTGAGATTATATCTAATGGTGGGAGATCACTCACTTTTATTTTGATGGTTAAATACTGGCCAAAAAATACAAAAGTTACTGACCCTTTAGACTTTTTCATATATTAATGACTACTATTTTTATTGTCACTAAAAATAAAATAAATAAACACTAAAAATAAATTTTTTAACAGTGATAATCAATACATTAAAATAATTAAACTCTACTTAAAAACGTAAAAATGACCAACAATCACATAGGATGCTAGTAATATTAATGGCAAGTAATAATCCCAACTATCGATAATTTAGTGACAAAGAATAAAATTAAAGATAGGGACGGTTTTTTTTTTCGGTAATAAAATAGGGACGGCTTTATTATCGGGTAAATTAACTTATATTTTATTCACTAGTGTTTATTTTCACAATTTAATAGTGGGGGTGGGGTGATCAGTCACTAAGCATGCAGTTAGTGATTTTCAAACGATGATTGTGGCCGAAAGTAAGATTAATTAACTTGGTCTCGTTAATTTCCAACCATGAATTTGATACGTAATTAGTTTGTGCTACTTTAAATGAGACATATATAATAATAATAACCTTTTAATAGTATTAACCAATGAATTGCAAGGAACGTTGGGAAACTTGGGCTTTGGAATTTCCGAGATTAAATAAGATAAGTGTAATTAAGTTGGATTGGTCGAATAATTAATTCACTAATTCTTTTAAACAATTGTAGTGAATTTAAATATTCAGTAATTTATTGACTAATAACAAATTCTTAAATAAAATTTTAGTTTATAATAAATTAATTATAGATGTATCGAATTAGAAAATTCCGTAAAATAAAAAAAAAGTTAAGTGTGGCCTTGATCAGCACCTTGAACACGACGTTTAGATATCATTATAACCACTACTGTAAAGGTTAATGATATCATTAGCTTAGCTTATATTTTAATCGATGACACTATTAGTTTAATTACTCAATTGAATTGCATATCAATTTCGTTTTCTATTGCTCTTCGTCTTGGAACCACTCAGAAATTAATTAATTAATTCCAATGAATTAAATGATATTTGCGTGGACGTCGTTACAAATGTTTTTATTTTAATTTATATTTATTAATTAATTAATTGTATTATAATACAAGGTTATTTTGCGTTTGCTCTTTTTGTCTTCTCGTTTGATCGTCATAAACTATATATATTTTTGTTTTCTATATAAAGTGGACGAGATATTTTTTTACTTTTGATGAAGTCAACAATGAAAAATGAATAATGAAAGCGAGGAACGCATTACAGATCTTTTCATAACAATAAAAGATACCCATATTTCAAAAATAAAAATAAAAATAAAAACAAAAAGATTTTCTAATCTTAAACACTAATTATGATCAAAAGTATTGCTGTCTTATTAAGAAAGTGAAACATTTATAATAATTTAGGCCTATTTAAAAAGTTTTAAAAGTAATTTTTTAAAATTTTTAGTTTATAAAAAATAGTAGTATTAATGTCTAGTATAATTTTTAAAATTAAATTGTAATTTTCTAAAAAACTATTTAGGAGTTTATAGAGAAGTTAAAAAAAATAACTTCTCTTATAATACTACTACTTCTTATCACATTTCTATAAAATAAGTACTTTTAAAACAAAAAAACCTAAACGCAAAATAACTTATTTATAAGTTACTTTTAATATAACCATTTATTGTTTAAATTATTTTCTCAAAAATAACTTAATTAAGCCGTTTACTCAAATTAGACTTTATTATCTCTGGTTGCTTAAAAAATTATAAGGGGTTAATTTGATTTTTTATATTATAAATTCATTTGTCTAATATTTTAAAAGATTAAAAACTAATTTGTCAATTTCTTTGTTAAAAATTAAAAATTGACATTGGCTAGGATCAAATTATTTTTATGCGAGCAAATCTTTTTATGAGAATATGAGATAACTGAATTTCATTGATCAAAAGTACAAATACAAGAGACAATACAACAACGGAAAACGACTCTTCAAACAAGAGAATTTGAAACCTTAGCAAAGGCCAAAGGAGTTGCATCTAGGTTCATTACCAGTGGTTGTTTCTGTTTGTTTTTTTATTTATTTATTTTGGTAATGCAACGAGTTACTGTCCAATATTAAAGATTAGAAATACGACAGAATAAGGTAGCCACTTATTCTGAAGTATAGCTAAGATGGATAATGTGTAATGGGCTTGTGTGAAAAGGTCGCAGGTGGTGGTAAATGCGCCAAAAATATTTTTACGTCAGTTTCAAAACAACAGTTGAGAGTATATGTAAGAAACTTTAATATTTAAGTCAATAAGAATTTAAATATATTTATGGAAATCAGTTGGGATATGAATCACATGCAATTGTTTTTTAGACATTCGATTTTGGTCAAAATGTAAACCGATTTCAAAATGCTTGTTTCGACTATAAAAAACTGGATTGGCAGAAACAATAAGTGCAATAAGTTGAAAAATACTAAGTTCTTATAGCAACTTAAGAATCCATAATATTTCGGCTTCTGTAGATGAGCGACTCACTGCTGTTTGCTTTCGACTATACCAAAACACTGGATTACAGCCAAGAAAGACATAATATCCACTGGTGGACTTTAATGTGATTCGCCCAATCTATCCGCAAAAACAAGAGCACGAAGATCAGTAGACTTTTGAAAACATAATCCATGATGATACACACCTGAAAGATAACGGAAGATCCTTTTTAAAGTTGTCCAGAGATGTTGTTTGGGATTTTTCTTGAATTGACTAACTCGATTCACAGAGAAGGAGATCTTTGGATGAGTTAAGGTTGCATATTGCAACCCTCCAACAAGAGACCTACAGAAACTTGGGTTTTTATATGGTTCATACCTTTCAGAAACCAACTACTTGAGAGAGGATAGCATAGGGGCGGAGACAGGCTTGGAGCTAAAGAGGCCTACACATCTTAATCTATATCAAGAATATATTTTGATTGTGAAATGTGAAGTTCGCTAGTGCCAAGCACATTAAATTATAAACCAAGAAAATAATTCAAACTACTTAAGTCTTTAAGAGAAAATTTAGAGTTCAAGTAAGTGATTAGAGCATCAATTTTAGTCTTGTTATTGCCAGTTATAACAATATCATCCACATAGGCGAGTAAATAAGCAGTATAATGTTTAGTATGTCGAACAAACAAAGAAGTATCAGCCTTGGTATTAGAAAAACTATAAGTGAAGAGATCATAACTGACTTTAGCAAACCAAGCTCTTGGAGCTTACTTGAGGCCATAAATGGCTTTATCAAACTTGCACACTAATAAAGGGTTGTTGGACACAGAGCTAGGAGGTTGTAACATGAAAACATTCTCAGTTAAATCACCATTTAAGAAGGTGTTGTTAAAATCAAATTGGTGAAGCGGCCAAGCATATGTAACAGCAAGAAAGAGAACAATACGAATTGTAGAAGGACAAATCACAGGGCTATAAATTTGGTTAAAATTAATTCCTTCAACTTGATGACACTTTTTGGCCACCAAGCAGGCTTTATATTTTGATATTGTATATTATTAGGACCTTTTTTAACAGTATAAATCCATTTACATCCAATAATAATAGAATTAAAAGGAGGGTTAATGAGATGCCATGTATGATTCTTGATCAAAGCATTATATTCTTCGATCATGGCTTGGTGTCAATGAGCAGAGGATAAAACCTGATAAGAGTCCTAGAAGGATATTCACTGAGATCAATGTTAGAGACAACAGCTAAAACTTTGGGTTTAAGAACACCAGATTTAGATTTGGTAACCATATTATGTGTATTAGATGATTTAGGGGTAGGTGAAGAAGTAAGAATGGTAGCCTTGGGTAACTGAATTTCAAGACCAGATATAACTATATAATCATGAGTAGCATGCTGATCTGAAGAAGTAAATGGAACATAATTAAAGATAAGTAGTTGGTGAATTCAATACATTGATATTTGAAATGGAATCAGGATGAAAAACTTCATATGTGTTAAGTGTATTAATATTAAGAGTAGAATTAGAAATAGAAGAAGTGAAATCTGCTGTGATAGGTAAGAAATTAGAATTGGGAACAAGAAGTATAGGAGGCACAGAGGTAATTGTATGAGACAAAGAAGAAAACTCAGATTTAGCAGAAGAATTAGATGAAAAGAAAATTGAAGATTAAAATAGTTTTTCATCAAAGATAACATTTTTTTACAATTAGAATTTTTTCTTCACGAATAAGACATTTGAAACCTTTGGATTGAGGAGCATAGCCAAAGAAAATGCATTGTTGAGATCTAAACTCTAATTTATGATGATTGAAAGGTCTGGTGTTGGAGTAGCATGCACAACCAAAACCTTTGAGCATGTCATAGTTGAGTTTAATGTTGTGAAGCTTCTCATAAGGTGATGTAAAATCTAAGACTTTCGTCGGTAGTCTATTTATGAGAAAAAGCAGTGATAAGAAAAGCATATTTTCAATAGAGAGGAGGCAATTGAGCAGTAGCTAAGAGAGTCAAACCCATTTCAGTCACATGTATGTGTTTGCGTTCAACAACTCTATATTGTTGATGCATGTAAGGACAAGAGAGACGATGAACAGTACTCTTATCTTGTAAAAATGTCCTAAATATATTAGAAAGGAATTTTTTGTGATTGTCAGTTTGAATGGCTTTGAGAGAGTAGCCAGTTTACCTTTCCATCAATACTTTAAACTGCTGAAAAATAGAAAAAACTTGATACTTGAACTACATTAAATATAAGCAAATAGCGTGTAAAAGCATCAACAAAGCTCACATAATAATAAAAATCGAATCTAGAAACTAATGGAGGAGGATCCCAAATGTCAATAAACACAAATTGCAAAGAAAAGGGGAGAGCATGCATTTTTGCTATGCAACAATGGTCACAAACAAAAGAATCATTAGCTGAATTTTGATTAATAGGAATATTACATTGTTTGAGGACGCTTTTTACAATACAGTTAGAAGGATGTCCAAGCCTTCTAGCCACAAACAAGATTGAGACTACAAGAAGTTAAAAAAGCATAAACAGAATTATGATCATATAATAGTGATGGCACACATAAATTACTAAAAGAATATAGTCCATGTCTAATAATTCCTTAAAGAAGTGTTTGCTTGTTGACCTGAAATTTAACAAAATAATGGAAGGGGTGAAATTAAAAAAAAATATTATCTAAACACAACTTTGATACATTTATAAGATTCTTTGCAATTTTAGACATGTGTAAAATATTTTTAAGAGCAAAGAGATGATTATTATGAGGATTAAGCAAAGAAGAAGAATCAGTGTATTTGATAGAGATACTAGATCCATTTGCTATATATAGTTGACCAGTCCCTGTATATTCAGCTGAAGAGATAAGATTGGCAGAATCATGTGTGAGGTGGTGGCTTACACCAGTGTCTGAGTACCATAGAGCGTCAGCAACGAAAGAGGTGGAAGTAAGGTAAAACTGTGGCTAGTGAAAGGAGGAGGAGGGAGGAGGTGGTGGATTATATGAACCAACATTGGATAAATTACAAGAGTATCCATTGTATACTTGATCAAATCGATAGAAGTAGTGTAAAGCGGAATGGCCTGGACGATTACACACTTGGCAATAAAAAAGATTTGTTGCTTGCCATAAATTTCTTTCACCACGTGCAAATCTTCCACTACGAGAGCTTCTTTGTCCTCCAGAGGTTCTTCCTGCAAATCTTGGATTGGACCAATTTGATTAAGCTAACTGAGCTTATGCTAATCAAATGAAAAGTTGTTTGAACTTTTCAAACGTTTCTTCATAAGAAATAAGGAGAGTTTTAACCTCTCAATGGTAAAGAGTTCAGATTTGGTTTTAACAAGCATAATACAGTGTGAATAATCTTAAGGAAGACCATTACATATGGCTTATATATGTGTTTCATTCAGGACATCATATCCAAGAACAGTGAGATAGTCAACAAGTTTTTTAATGGTAATAAGATATTGGTTGATGGTGAGAGAGATCTTCTTGACATTCTTGAGCTGAGTTTTTAATTGCTTGATCTTTGATTTGGTAGATTTAGCAAATATTTGATAAAGTTTGTGCCAAATTTAAAGAACAGATTTGTAATGTACAATTTTGAACGAACCATCAACAGATGCAAAGAACCAAGAAAAAATATTAGAATTAGTTTGCATCCATTCAGTGTACGTACTTGAAATGGTACGAGTAGCTTTTTTCAGCACAAAGGCATACTTTGCAGGTTCTTTTCCTTCAATAATGTGATCTTTTAAATTCTGACCTTTAATTGTGAAGAGAGCTTATTGTTTTCATGTCACAAAATTGGTGTCGTCAAATTTGTCTATGATAGAATTGAGTGTATATTTGTTATTGTTGGTTGCAGAAGCAAAAACAATGAGCGCCATAGATCCAATATTCAAGCTCTCAATACCATGTAAAAAGTTGATCTATAATAAATTATACAAAAAAAAGTAAAGAACGAAGAATGAGTTATTTCAATTACTGATCCACTTTAATTCTCTGCATAATCAAACTAGAAATTTCTTTCTTGCTTCCCAAGTCAAGTCGAGCTCTTGACCAGCAGAAGTGCTCAAACCTTATGCTTTTGAGACATCCATCTCTAATTTTAGACTAACTATTTTAAACTTAAGCTAATAATGATTGTATATCTAGTTTCGGTCATTACCATGCCATTTAGCCCATGGTATGAACACTACTTTATAATTATCCATAACAACAAACTTTAATTTTATAGGAGGCAACTATCTGGATGAGTTTCCAGACTTTCTCCGACAAGCTAGTTTGCTCCTCTATTTTCGTTTATCTTTAGATGGACTTGAATAGTGTTGTATTGTCGAATTTTTCTAAAAAAATATCAAATGACATTATTTGTATGATCAAATGATTTTTTTTTAATTGTTTTTGGATGTTGGATCCAACGAGCTTTAATGTGCTTAATTTTTGTTTTTCTGTCTTTTTTGTTATGGACACTTTTTGTTTTATGTTTTTGGACTTGATGGACTCTTTTTGTTAACGATGTGCATAAAGTCACAAAAGTAGTTCAAGTCCTTTAGATGTTTGGGTAGCCCATTTGGTTAATTTTCGAACATTTAGACCTCTCATTACATCTAAGTTCATGATTGAAGAGGACTCAGGCTCCTTTTGGGTAACGGACTCAGGCCTAAACAAATGTCGAATAGGACAAATATAAAAGCCCATTTTATTTTTTGGTGTACAAAGCACATTTACTTTTGGATCTAAGAAGCAAAACCCCATCAACTTCTTAGTGCAAGACTATCTTGGGCGTAAAACATAGCCTGCGCATTTTTGGTAATTAAAAGAAAGCCCGATTTATTTTTCGAACTAGCCATTAGAAGTTGAGGACTCGACCAAAAAAAAAAGTTGAGGACCAATACTTTTTAATAATTACGTGCATTTGCATTTACCAACAAATTCCAACCACAAAAAATTAAAAAGAAATTAATTTTCATACACTAATAATATAAATAAATTTTATAAAATATTTCTCATATTTTATAAAGATAATTATTTTTAATATTTAAAACATCATCAAACAATATGAATCTTGATTAAATAATAGTATAACATTTTTATATTATATATACATTAAAATAAATTTAAAAGTAAAATAAAATAGTAAAGTAATAGTGATGTCTAAACTCATTGTTATTAAATTAAATCATTATTATATGATCAAACAAATTAATATGAATTCAATACATAAGACATAAGCAACAAGCACATGGAATTATAGTGGCTAACTTGCCTAATACCTTGGTCCTTCCCCCAGTAAGAGGAAAAAATCTATGAGTCAAGACTTAAATTAATAAGCACATAGAATTATAGAAAAAAATAAAACCGGAAAAACTAAAAAAGGAAAAAAAATTATGAAAATGAAGAAAACAAATAAGGGAACGTGGAATTAAGAGAAAGACAAAGCATCACACACCACTCAAGGCTGGTCCCAATATCTCTTCTAACCAATGATATCTCTCTCTTCCATATCTTTATCTTTTCATTTTTTTCCCCTTCAAATTTATGTTTCATTCATTTATTTCTCTGTTGCTTTCTGTCAAACATAAATTAATTGATTTTTATACGATAGTGATAATAAAAGAATAATTATTAAAAAAAAAGAAAAATCTAATATAGCAGCAACGTTATTTCCTTCCACACCAACAGTTATGTGAGTGAAATCTCTTCCTGTGAGCTTGTTCCTTCTGATTGTATGATTCTAAATAAGAATTACTAAGCTAATACCTTTTTGGAGCAATCATCATTCTCTGAATTGCATTTCTCTTTCTCAGTTCACTCAGGTACTTCATCAAAAACATGCCATGCATCATTTTCCGTTATTGCACCTCTTATGTTTCAATTTTTGAAAAAAATGCAACTTTAACTAAACCCCAATTCATTTATGTGTTTGTTTTTCATTTGGGAACTTCGGCTTTTATATGCTGTAACTTTATAAGTTGTTTCAGTGGATTCTACACTCAAAAATTGAAGTATATGGATCCTGAATTATCTTGTTCCTTTGATTTTATTCTATTAGTGTTGTTTTGCTATTTCATGGATAATCATATGGTTAGAACTTAGAACAATTTGGGAATTTTCTGAGAGCTGTATTTTCAGCTGACACAGGTTAAGAATTATTGACTTAATAGGGAAGTTTGATGTTACTCGCACATAGTTATTAGGGGAGTATAACAATGGCTACTGCAGCAGTTATTGGACTCAGTGGAGGCAAGAGGATTTTGAGTTCATCATACCATTACTCTGATGTCACCGAAAAGCTTTCATTTGGCACTGATTTTGGATCCACACACTATCAGATTGTTCCAACGAAGTCTGTAATAATTGCCAAGAAGCCATCCAATTACACCCCAACCTTTGCAGCATCGAATCGCCAAAACCAGTCCATCAAGGCTCTTCAGGAACATGTTGATGCCGAGGCAGCCGGTACTTCAGATCCATCGTGGTTTCAAGGATTCAGTTCCAGTGACTTAGAGTTGGAAAGCTCTGAAATGGGTTATTCTGTGGAGGCTCTTCTTTTGCTGCAGAAGTCAATGCTGGAAAAGCAGTGGAACCTTTCTTTTGAGAGGGATGTGCTAAACGAGCATTCGAGAATGGATAAAAGCCGAAGGAAAGTGGCAGTAACTTGTTCTGGGGTGTCTGCAAGACAGAGAAGAATGAACACCAAGAGGAAGGCCTCGGGTAAAACCAGCGCAATGATCGAACCATGTACTGCTATGCAGCTGAGGTCTGCCATCAGTCCAGAGCTGCTTCAATATCGTTTGAAGGGCTATGTGAAAGGAGTAGTGAGTGAGCAATTGCTCTCTCATGCTGAAGTTGTAAACCTTTCAGAGAAAATAAAAGCTGGACTTTCCTTAGAGGAGCATAAATCCAGGTAATTGCATGTTTTTGTTTCTTATTTTGGGATCCTATGATTCACTGAAAGAAGAATATATCTTATTTATAGCTTGCTTATCATATTCCATACGCTGCAATTTAAAAATTTAAGCATTCTTTTTGTCCCAAGAATGTTGCATGTTAAGTAATCTTATTCACTTGGGCAGAGAAGGATTGTCACTTAAGCATTGAAAGTTAACAAACTTGAATGATCAGCTGATCATTCTTTTACTTCATAGCTATGATAGAGCATCCAACAAATCCTCCTAAATACTAAATGATAAATGCTCCTAAACACTAGTAATTAGGAGGATGTTTAGGATGATAAATTATTTCCCTTTATAGAAATCTTATGTTCTGAATGAATATTAAGACCTTAAGAGCCATCAGTGAATTCTCTGCAACTTCATGATTTTTAAGTCTCATTTTCATGAGAAATTCGCTGTTTTAATTTCTTAAGTCAATGGCAGAGCCTTAGTTTCAGTAATTAGTTAATGCATATATAGAACTTTTTACAGACGGAACATGGACTACCATTTTGAATTTTCTTTCATCTTATTTAACTAAGGGCAATAGGAATATTTCCTTCACATCATTGTTAACTTTCAACAACATATTGCTACTAAGAGTTCTATAAGGATGGAGTACAAATCATTATCTTTTATAATCAAATAGTCATGTTGAGTGTTCACACTGTTCTTGATATGTCAATCTTTTGCATCCATTGAGGAAACTTTAATAGGTAGTTTTGTTATGTGACTTTGTTTGCTTCTTTAGAAAAAATTAACTGACCTTAGTTACCTATAAACATTTTCTGTGAGTATCAGAATGAAGGACAAACTAGGATGTGAGCCCTCTGATGATCAAATTGCAGCATCATTGAAGATTTCTCGGGCTGCACTACGAGCAAAAATGATAGAGTGCTCTTTGGCAAGAGAAAAGTTGGCTATGAGCAATGTTCGCTTAGTTTTGTCTATTGCTCAAAGATATGATAACATGGGAGCCGAAATGGATGACCTTGTTCAGGTGAATTACATAGAATCTCTGTCTTAACCTCAAGTTAGACTTTTTGTCTTCTCAGTTGTGCTTGACTTGATGTATTTTCTGTGTAGGGTGGTTTGATTGGACTTCTTCGTGGGATTGAGAAGTTTGATTCTTCAAAGGGGTTTAAGATTTCAACTTATGTTTATTGGTGGATACGTCAGGTGAGGCTGTGTGTTCTTTTTCTTTAGACAACTTCTTTTGTGTAGATTACACATACTTCTAAAATCAAGGGAAATAAGGGTTGCATATCAGAAAATATTTAATGAAACCTCTTCAAAAAATTTCTATTAAAGGCTTTCATTGGTCTCATAATTTGTGCAAAACTTGAAATTATATAAGCATATATTTTACAATCAACAGAATTTGTTTAAACCTTTGATATTATATAGCATATGCTCCTATGCTGTCATTTTTATCTAAGTAACCAATTTAGTTATAGAAAATTCATCTATTTACATTTTATTAGTATTGGGATCATATAAACTTGTGTTCTAAGAAATCTGAGCAAGGATATTTTACAACTCAAATTGGTCTGTTTAGCATGGATTATGTTTTCTCTTCTGACAGGGTGTTTCAAGAGCCTTAGTTGAAAATTCAAGAACACTTAGATTGCCCACTCATATACACGAAAGATTATCTTTAATCCGCAATGCAAAGTTTAGACTGGAAGAAAAAGGAGTTACTCCAACTGTGGAAGTAAGTCATCTAAAATTAGAACTTCTGTATAAAATATTTTAGAATTTTAAAGTATTGGTAAGCCAACCTGAACTGTTTTCTTTTTCAGAGGATAGCAAAATGTCTTAATATGTCTCAAAAGAAAGTCAGAAATGCCACTGAGGTAATGAATCATAGAGTTACACGACCCTCATATACATATTTAGATATCCTACTGTTCTGTTGTTGACCGTGTGCAATTTACATGCATATTGCAGGCAATGAGTAAAATTTTCTCGCTTGATAGGGAGGCGTTTCCATCTTTGAATGGTCTTCCAGGAGAAACTCATCATAGTGTAAGTGTTAAGTCTTTACTAGTACATCAAGGATGATCATTGGAACTGCTTTCGGCTTTATGAATTGTTATCAACCATCTCATTTGTTTTCTGTTTTTTCCCAGTATATCGCTGATACTCGCGAAGAGAACATCCCGTGGAATAGAGTAGATGAATGGGCACTAAAGGTATGTTGGGAAGTTTTCATTTTAATGCTCTGTATATTGTTCCTTTTTTAAGTGCATGTATAATGATCCTTTAACTTAGCTCCAAAATGCATCTTTATAATTTTCACAGTGAACACTATGATGGCATTGGATGATATATGTTAGCATAGTAAATTGGCATCGTTTAAATAATGTGTTTTCTTCCCCTAAAAGGCTCAAATTTGGAAATGAAGTTAATCTCTTTTCAGGCAGAGAATCCTGCATAGTCATTTCTGAACTTCCATATGGTTGTAATACCCGTTGTAATCGTTTACAGGACGAAGTGAATAAACTCCTTAATGTGACCCTTGTGGAAAGAGAGAGAGAAATCATTCGACTCTATTACGGATTGGATAGAGAATCTCTTACATGGGAGGATATTAGTAAACGGTGAGTTTCAACCATGATATCCAATTTCTTGAATTGGAAATTTGCAACTATAAATTCACATGTGATACATAATATTTGGTAATTCACTCATTGCTCTTGCCATGCTGGTGCACTTCATGGAGCTTTATGGTTTAATTCCTACTTTCATGTCACTTACACTTTACATGCTCTGAAATGAAGCTTCAATGTATCACACTAACTACACTTAGTCATGTCACGAGTCAATGCTAAATGATGCTTTTCGGACAATCAAAAGTTTTCCAACAACTTCTAAAGAAACTATGGTGTTCGTCCCAGTCATTCGTTCCGCTGTCGAAAGTTAAAACTATTCGAACGAGAAACCTTTCAATGGTCGTATAAATAACATTTCTAATTCTGTTGGCGACTTGGTGTTCTTTCTCTGTGCAGGATAGGGTTGTCAAGAGAAAGAGTAAGACAAGTTGGACTTGTTGCATTGGAGAAACTAAAACATGCTGCAAGGAAGGGAGGGATGGAAGCCATGCTTTTGAAACATTAGACTTTGGACTCATCATAGATTGAGAAAGAGAGAGAGACATGTTAAAAAATGTATATATACAGAAGGGAAGTGTGTACCTAGAAAATTTAACTTCCTGATTGAAAATAGATGAAAGAGGCCATATAAGGGAACACTGAAGATTTGTAAACCCCATCATAAGATCAATTATTGTCTATTGTAATAGTTTTTGTTTTTATCAATAGGTTGAGGGATACAATCTATGGATCTCAACTTTCTATTCCAGAAATGATGAGGTCACGTTTATTTTTTCCTTCTATTTGTAGGGGCCATAGTCCCAAAAAGCCAACATAGCAATAGATCTTAAGTGTGTGCTATCTACCACATGCTAGGTTGCAATATATGCACACATACTTTCCATCATAAAAGTAACATGTGAAGAATCATCACAAGTTTTCTGGAGAGATTTTCTGTATAGTGGATGTGAGAAGAATCAAGCATCTTTCTTTACATGCATGATAATGCATTCCTCTTTTGACATGAATGATGGTACGATGCACAATTAAATTGATTGAATAAGATAACTAATATTCCTTCTGTATCAAAAGTTAATTGTTTGGGGCATCTTTATAAATGATTGTTCTATCAGATCAAGAAGATCCCACTTCCATTTCTTTATTATTTTGAGATTATCACAACTTAGAAAACAAGGAAAAGGAAACACATTTTTTCAAAATTCAATTTAAGGTTTGATGCTGGTTAATAAATTATTCTATATATAAAACAATATTTAAATTTCTGATATTTATTTAAATAGACTTGATTAACCTAAGTTGATTATTATTTTTATATATTTGACAACATATCTAATTTGATAGTTTGGGTAGGTTGGATAAAATAGATGAGAATCCTACCATATATGTAATTCCACCGATTCGGATGGTCAATTCGCTTCAATCAGAGTGAGTATTCCAAATTAATTTAAATTGGTCGAGTGACCAACTTATTCGTCTACTTAAATAAATGTTGTGAGTTTGAATCACAACTTATACATACAGTAATTTATTGGTCATCAACAGAGTATCCCCAAATATACGAGTAGGTATTGCCAGCGTAACTTCAATTGATCTACTCCGTTGGATATTTGAAAGAAAAAATAAGGGCCCTTAACGTTACTGAGCTTCCACGGTGCAAGTTGCTGCAAGATGCGTCAAAGTGCAAGATTGCAGATGCAGTTAAAGTTGGAAGCAAATATGAAATAATAATATCCACGTGGTAGTCTTGGAGATCCTCATATCTGCCACCGTCCAATCCCCGTTTTCCAAACCCCAACACACACTTCACATTCTTCACTCCCTCCAAACTCCTATTTCTATTCATTCACTCACTCTCCTTTCTTGTCTCATTCGAATCCCAATCAGAATCATCGAGTAATAATATCAAACACTTGGTGGGCGAATGCGAGCTTCAACCAATTCAAGTCATGGCTCATCAGTCTTGTGTTGTGTCTCATCCTCCACCTTATGCTCCTCTTAGACACCACCAAAGTCAACATCACAACCGCAACAATAACAATAACAAAAACAACCTCGTCCAATTCAAATATCCCACGCTGCTTCTCCCTCGCACACATCATCATAATGCTTCTGCGTCTGCCTCCAACCTCTTTGGTTTTCCAAGGCTCAGAAGACCCAATATCTCTCTCAATGCTCTTGATTCTGATGCCCCCGATCCGCATCACCAGGTACCTCTTTAACCCCCCTCCCCGCCCACACATTGTCACCATTTTTTTGGTTCCCGAATTCAGTGGCACCTTGTCATTGGGAAATTTTGGATTTTTATGTAATGGGTTTATATGATTGTTGAATAATTGGATACAAGTTTTAACCTTGTTTGCAGTTTTATTTTGATTTATCATATTACAGTGGTGTTCTCTTTTGGGATTAACTTTGTGCATTGTTTGAAGGGATCAGTTAACTTTGGGAGAAATGAAAGCTACCAGCAATGGGATTCTCTTACAGCAAAATTCTCTGGAGCTGCCAATATTCCTTTTTTGTTACTGCAAATGCCACAGATTATACTCAATGCTCGAAATCTTGCAGCTGGAAATAATACTGCTCTCATGGCTGTCCCGTGGCTGGTAGGGTGCTGCCTCAAGTTTTGTAATCCCTTAAATAAATCCCAATTGATCCCCGGAATCAGTCCTAAGGAAATTCTAGTCGAACGCTTTAGTCCTAAAAATTTTAATTATCAAATTTTTACTCCGTAATTTTTCTTGTTGAATTATTATATTTTGTGTGATTTACACATTCCTCCTTGAGGGTAGATGATATAACACATTTTGCACGTTAATTTGTCATGCCTACATGTACCTTCCTTATAGAGAGTCAGTGTTATGTTTAAATCTCAGGGGAGATTAGTGTGTATTTTTGGAAATAGAAGGGTGTTGTGTGTATATTAAGATAGGTGAGTGTGATTTACCCCCTTCTTCTTTTTTGCTATTTTTGTTCACATCTGAGTACATTTTTTTAACTGAATAATTGAGTGTAATCATGTTTTACTTCATTAAACTAGAGTAGTTGTTTCCAAAGCTTGTGTGAATTCTCTTCGCTTGGCTGAAATATTCAAGTTTTAACCATTGTTTCAAATTATGCTATAGAATTGTAAAGTTTCAGAATTTATAGATTCCGATTGTCTTTATTCAGTTGTTCCTGTTCTTCGTTTAATTACCTCAATGTGAAATTGATCTTACACAATAAGGGTGTCAATGTAGGGAATGCTTACTAGTTTGCTTGGAAACTTGTCACTACTTTCATACTTTGCCAAGAAGAGAGAACAGGGAGCAATGGTAGTGCAGACACTGGGTGTCGTTTCAACATTTGTGGTCCTTGCTCAGCTGGCATTGGCAGAAGCTATGCCTTTGCCGTACTTTTTGGCGACTTCAGTTGTTGTGGTGTCTGGTCTTTTCCTGAATTTCATGAATTACTTTGGTTTGCTAAATGCCGGAATCTTTCGATTGTGGGAAGATTTCATTACTATTGGGGGTTTATCTGTGCTTCCCCAGGTAATACTTTCCTTTTACCCCCTCAATATAAATCAGAGAATTGTATCAATTTTATTTAATTTTGTTAAGTAGTAGTACAACATAATCACATTAATTCAGTAACAACTGCTTATGTATGTTAGTATCATCTCATCTTGCGTGCATTGGTGCACACTGGCAGATAACATCTTTATATCCTTTTGCCTCTCATATTACGTTGTCTAATTTATAATCTGGATACAGATAATGTGGTCAACATTTGTCCCCTATATACCTAACAGCATCTTGCCCGGGGCAATTTCTTTTGTGATAGCTGTCTTGGCTGTTACCATGGTAATCTTCTTATATCCTTTGTTTTCTGTTTGATTATGTCTTAACTCTCAACTTAGTCCAGGTTGGATGAGTATGCCATCTACTGCCCCTAGTGCTTATATCTTGATCTGCTGTACCTTGTAAACATTATTTTCTAGTTCGCTTGAAACTCTTATGATTAAGTAACATAAAAAAAGAAGGTTTTTGCAACAACATGCCTTAAAATGAAAGCAACTCATGATTATGCACTTATTTCACCAATTCATGCAGAATAGGGTATTCACAGAAATGGGATCCATATCGTTACATTTAAACGTCATATTATCTATCAACTGAAACTAAGAAATGCATAATTTAGTAGTATAGGCTTTTACTTCCATTGTCATGTTAAATGCATAGTTTTTAAGATTTGCAGGCAAGAAGTGGAAAACTTTCTGAGCAAGGTGTCAAATTTGTTGGAGGAATATCTGGATGGACAGCTACATTACTTTTCATGTGGATGCCGGTTTCCCAAATGGTAAATGTTATATACGAGAAATATTTACAAGGAGCAGTTTGATTCTTGTATTTATGACCTTTGTGACTTTTCTTGTTCTCTAGTGGACAAATTATCTCAATCCCGAGAACATGAAAGGCTTGTCAGCAATTTCTATGTTGCTAGCTATGATTGGGAATGGACTTATGCTCCCACGTGCACTCTTAATCCGTGATCTCATGTGGTAATTCTCTGTTTTCTCCTGACATGTACATTTCATCGGAACACCATATTTACATACATGACATTTTAGAACAGTTTTATCATTGAGCCCTTGACCAAATAGCACATATCATTACATTGTTTGTACTCTAAGGTAATAGGGTACAGGTTGCTACTTTTCATAGTAGAAAGCAAAGTGACTTGTTGATGCATGGAATTCTAAATCCAGTTTTTCATGGTTATACTATAATTAACAGCACTTTTATTTACTCTGCTCCCGTTGACATGCACATGGCCCACCTATAGTTTCTTGATCTTCCACCATTGCCTTCGTGTTGTTCTTGCTTCAATTTTGGTGTTGTGTATTTTTTTTGTAGCTACTTCTACATATAAAGTCGGCTCTTCATTGGTTAAAATGAACTGTAATTGTAGGTTCACTGGTTCAGCTTGGGCTACCTTTTTTTACGGATACGGGAACATTGCATGCCTATACTTGTAAGCTAATCTATGCTCACTTTTCCCCTGCATTTGTGTGTTTTCTTCAGCAACAATTATAAACTAATATTGCGCTTTCTTTTCAGGTCAAACATTATCAGCAAGGAATTCTTCTTGGCAGCTACTGCTGGTTTGGTTTCATGGATAGGTTAATTACTCTCCTGGCCCTAATGATAACACACAAACACACTGAAACACAGTCACACACTCATAATAATACATTGATATGATTCATAACTCAGATATTATAGGTATCCCATCTCCATATTGCAATTGTAGTCATTTGCATTCTACAAAAATGTGATTCTAGAAAATTTAAACATAGTATTTTTTTTCCTCTCAATAAATAGACTAGTAGCATTATACCAAAAATACAATATTTTGTGGAGATTGATTTTCTTTTATTTTATTTTATTTTCTTCCTTGTGAATTGTGATAGGAATGGCTTTCTGGAGAGATTCTGTAGTGCATGGTTACAGTTCACCTTTGACTTCCATAAGTGACTTAGTTTCTGGATCATGAAAGTCCAAGCTTGTATTGTTGCTGCACTGAAGCTCAAATTATCCAGCCATAGATTAATCCTTGTTGAAAATTGACGCTTGGTAGATACAACAGTTGTATACAAACTACTGAGTTTTTATATATTATACATATATTACTTATAGTACGTTGGATCATAATTAGTATTCCTCTCAGCTCTGAGGGCTGAGAACAATAATGTTGTAACTAAATAAAAAGGTTTAAGGATCTCACATTCAAGTTGTGATATAGCATTGCTTTGCACTTCTAGGACATAAATGTATTGATGAGACTAATTCCTTTATTCAATTGTTTCTTCAATTGCTTGAGTTTAATTACTATACACGTAATGTGTTATACAGTCATTTACTCAATCAAAATTCTTGTATTTTGAGGAAAGAGTATAGTATTATGTTTACTCTCTAATTTTGTTTTTATTTTATTTTTTTGGTCAACACTCTGAAATAATTAAATTTTGTCAAATTTGTAATTAAATCATGTAGCCGATGGCGCCATTTAATTCATGTAGCCGACTCCATCTAATGGGACAAGGTTTTGTTGTTGTTGTTGTTTTTGTAATTAAATCATGTGATTATCTTAATAATTAAGTGTTGCTAATTATTTTATCAACCATGCTACTACATATGCACTAAAATATAGTCATTAAACTAGTCTTTTATAGAAAATACATGTTGAAATACAAAATATACATTAAAAATGAGTTAAACAATGCATGTATTTATATCTAAATCCATGGTGATTGATTTTTTGTATGTGCATATGTAATTTAATAAATTATATATTTTCAAAATTTATAAAGCATGTTATCATACTTTATAAATAAATTATTAAATTCTTTTTAAAGTATGTTAAGTTTTGCATGTTTTTTGAAAGAAAAATTTAATGCACAATCTGGAGGAAGAATGTTAAGACTTTAAACATACTTTTGATTCTACCTATATATAGTAGAGGACAATCAAACATGAAGCATCTTATTTTAAAACCAAGTTTACACACCTAGTTAGTGTATCTACCCAAGCAAAACAAAGAACCCTTTTTTATTTTTTCAAATTTCAAGGTTCTAATATATAAAAAGTTATATAAAAAATATGTCGTAATGGTTTTAGTGGGTTAGTTTTTTTTTTGGTGACGTGGGTTAGTTTAATATACGAGATTTTAATATTAATGTATTATTATTAATTTAATATAAGTTTACATCGATATTCATTTATATTTTACTACTTGTACTAAGATAATTTGTTTTTGATAAATTTTTAGTTGAACATTTGAATCTCTGATCAATTTTAATTGGGTTAATATTCAAATTCGTCTGTGAAAGATCACGCGATCTTCATTTTTGTTTCCGAATAATTTTTTTAATCAAATTAGTCCTCGAAAGAATTAATTTAAATCACATTCGTCCTTCTGTCAATTGAGTGACGTCGCCGTTAGAAATCTGCTGACGTGGACTGTGACTTGGCTGGCCACCCTAACACCTGGCATTAGGGGTGGCAAACAGGCCTAAACCCGTCGGACCGACCTGCGTAACCCGCCAAAAAAGGCGGGCTTGGCTGGAAAATTATGACCGCCAAATAGCAAAAGTCCGCTTAATCCGTACCGTTTAAACCGCGGGCTTTGGTGGGGCGGGGCGGGCTTTCCCGCCGGGCTTAGTATTTTTTTGGCAAGGGGTATTTTTACAATTTTTTTTTGCCAAAACCCAACTTCCTCCAACCCAACTTACAAGAGAATGAAAATGAAAATTGAGTGTTTTAGATTATATTTATTTTGTTTTAGAGACAATATTTATAATTATGTTTATTTTGCTTTGGGAACAATATTTATAATTACAAAGACTTTAATATTTGGAACCGCCTCACTAAGTGGAGCGGGGCGGACCAGCCCGCCATGGGACGGGGTGGGGCGGGGCGGGCTTCCTTACTTGCCACCCCTACCTGGCATGGTGTGTATATTGCTGACGAGATATGTTTAAGGTGTTGCATCAATTTGGTCCCTAAGTGTCAAATTAAAAAATCCTAATTCCCAACCTTCGAATAACACGATTGCCTTGCTTGAGCGTTGTCGCAGACCCAAGTGCTGTTCTTGTAGGAGGAAGTTGATCTCAGCGCCATGATGGGAAGCGGAAGTGGAGGGTCCAGTGGTGGGTTTCCGTCGCACCCACACAGTAGTTATACGTCGAGTTCATCCATGCGAAGAAGAAGACAAAACCATGAGAAAACATGTTTCTACGGTTTAAAAACTTTGATTAAGAAATCTGGGACATCAAAGAATCCAAATCGGTTGTTTCATACTTGTGCAAGATATCGGATGACGGGTGAGTTTAATTTTGTATGAATGATACCATCATGTTGGCTTTTACTCTTGTTCTGGGGTTTACACTGTTGTTCAATATTTTCAGAAAGGGAACCATTGCAATTTTTTAAATGGGTGAAAGAGAATGAAAATGTAGCTGTTGTAGAAGGTTCCAGGGGTATCCTAGAAATTGAAGGATAACTGGACATTGATTATGAAGATTGGAAGGTTAAGTTAGCATGGAGAATAGGTAGTTTAGAAGCAAAAGTCAGAGTATATAGAATGTTAATGTGCTTCACTGGTTTCGTTGTTTCCAGTACCCTGGCTAAATTATTGTAATCTGAAACTAGAGTTTATAAATGACAATTTGGATTTTGAATACACCTGTGATGAAAAGATAATATGTAGAGAAGCAAATGACAAACCAGATAACAAGATAATAAAGTTTCTTAAATTTCTTAATATAAAATGTCAACACCAAAGGTAGTAGAGTTCCTAAAAGTGATTCAACAGAAACACTTCATACCAAGGCATAACATGCACCCAAAATAGAGGCCTTACAAAAAATTCAGACTATATAGTGTTTAACACAAACATATGTTTCCTAGTCTATAGCCTAAAACCAACAAAAAAAAGTTGCATATGTTCTGATTCATGTGCTTCAGATGGCGTCGCTTTCTTCCTTGGCCGTTTGAACCCTGGAGTTGGGACGAAGGTCATAAAACTTGTAAGCTTCTTAGTTGTCGCAACACTAGATCTTTTGATTGTTCCAGCAGAAATTGGAGTTGTTGTTGTTGTTGGTGGAGCAAGTTGGGGAGAGGCAGCTCTTTTCCCTTTTCCCTTACAAACTTGAAGCTTTTGTGGTCTTCCCCTCACCTTAGCTTGCATGACATGTGAAGTAAACACATGAATAGAGAAACTAGACAGATGTAGTAACATGAAATTGAAATTAAAGTAGTTAATCAAACTGCTATTGATTCAGTGGCTGCATTCGATCGCTGTGGTGGTGGAGAAATAGACAATGGGACAGGATTATCTGGAGTAGCACCAGTAGCATTAGTTGGGAGCTCATTTGGTGCATTTGTGTTAGGTTTAGTTAATGTCAGTTGCAGCTGCATTAAACGTGCTTCTTCTTCAGCATCAGCCTGTTTCTTCTTTTTTCATGTTCTCTTGTTGTGTCCAACCTCACCACAGAACATGCATCGGAAGGGGTTATATTTTCTCTTCATTCTCGTCTTGGACCCAGATCCTCTCTCATATTTGTTCTTTGTCGGCCACTTATCCAGATAAGCCCATGCTCGTTCATTTAACACCTTCACCCTCTTCATGTTTCTTTCAAATTCACTAACAGTCCTGGATCTAGCACATTCCCACACCAGCTCCTTCAGTTGTATACTCCCCCATTGTTTGAAAAAATTCCTCCACAGATGCCAGACGCAAAATCTATGGTGAATTCTTGGCATCACTTCCTGCATGGCTGGGATTAATCCCTACAAAAACATTTTACATCGACAAGATTTTGCATTGAATCAGTCCTTAATTGATATTTCATTAAATCAAACAAGTCCAAATTGATATTTCATTAAATCAAACAAGTCCAAATAGATATTCATTAAATCAATTTAGTCTTTAAAATTCATTTCGTGAAGCAAAAAGGTCCTTACCTTCTGCATATCCGAAATGAAGGCCCATCCATTTTTCCTGTAGTCACCAATATCATTTTGCAGCATCTCAAGAAATCAGTGCCAGTTATCTCTGTTCTCCACATCCACAAATGCATAAGCAATCACGAACACGTGATTGTTGGCGTCCTGGCCACAAGCAGTTAGCAGCTACCCTCCATGCAAGCTCTTCAGAAAGGCTCCATCCAGGCCAATCAACGGTCTACACCCGGCCTTGAATCCTTTCTTACACGCCTCCAGACATACATAGAACCTTTGAAATTGTGGAGGACTCTCAGGCATGGGAATAACACCAACTTGAACTGTTGAACCTGGGTTGGTGGTCCACAGTTGGTTAGCATAATCCTAGATAAGTGCATATTGTTCAACTTCATCTCCTTCCACTACTTTCCGTACTGCCTTTAAGGCCCTAGTAATGCAGGTCCTATTAAGCTTAACGTTGCACTTCCTGACAAACCAGTCATATACCTCTCTATGCTTCATAGTTGGGTGCTTTCTAAGCTTAGGAACCAGCTTACCCAATGTCCACTTTTATGTTGTAGCCTTGTTCTTTCTCTTTCTAGGACACGTGTGTGCATCAACTAGTGTTTTAATCTGCCATACCCCATTCTGCTTATTACATGCACAATAAACAACCCAGGGACATCCCTCTGTTTTGCATACAGCCCTCACTCTCACGTTATCATTTTTAGTGAAACTGATATTCCTACCCAATTGTATGGTATAATCTCTAGTTGCATTCATAAAGTGTTGTTTGGACTTAAAGATCATGCTAACCTCAAGCTTCAGATTTCCAAATTTTGCCTTTTCATTGTATGGTGGATAAACAGTGGCCTCATCTTCATCAGAGTCCAGGACCTTATCCATATCTTCCGAGTGCCAAGAGTCACAGTCGAATTCACTCTCAATTTCAATCTCCTCTCCCGATTATGTCAATCCAATCACAACAAATTTTAGTTATCAAATCAATATGTGTGATAAAAAAAACATGAGTAACATTGGTCGAATTACCAACCATGACTTACTTGAATCAGATGGGTCATCCTCTTCAATATCTTCGTAGCTAGAGTCATATGTGTCAATAACCTTCTCTTCCCTTCTAGAAGAAACTGGTCTGTGCTTCTCTCTAAAATCAGTCTTTCTTGTACCTCTACTTTCAAACTCTTCACCCCCACTGTCAGTGTCACTGACATCTCCCAAGCCTTTGGTAGGTTTATATAGACTGTCCTCAGCACTCTCATATGAGTCATGAGAGTCACTATCATCCTGAATAGGGGGTGACTTAATAGCTCGACCAGATCTAGTGCAATGCTGAGATTCTTTGTTCTTATTTTTAGCATTTGACTTCTTTGGAGGTTGGTGCCTACTTCCTGGTTTAACAGCAGTGCTGGAATTTACAGGTTGGGAGAAACTTTTTGGTTGGAACTTGGGCTGGGGTTTGGGCTTTTGAGTGGACTGAGAACTACATTTTCTAGTGGGCTTTTCAGTGGGCTTTTATATGGGCTGAGAATTGGGCCAATTTTCTTGGGGGTGAGGATTGGGTCCAGTAGAGTTGGGAGTGGCTTTGGCTTTATTTTTGAAAGTGGGATGCAGAGGGTTTGTTGTCAGTGGCTGTGAGTGGCTCATTGTGGGCTGGGATGCAAATTTCCTTGCTTGCATTGCAGGCTGTGTGCTGGGCAGCTTCAACAAAGGTGCATTGGTTGGCAGAATTACATCATCTTCCTCACTCATGCATTCTACCATGTGTGGCTCTGAAATTCCATGTTCAAAGAATATGTTCATCACATTGTGATTCCTTTTACAAGTCTTACACAATTTGAGCATGTCTTTATCAGTCTCCAACTTTCTCAGCCCACTCTTAAGCGACAGCCAATGAACCTTCCACCAACATATGCCCCCCAAGCATATCCCAGTTCCTTATAGTATCCTTTAACAAAAAACACATCCAACGTATCCCCATCAACCCCATCAACACTTCCGTATTATCTGCTTCGTAGATTCTATTTTCTTTCTTATCATTTTTAAAGCTTCCACCATGATGAAATATGAAAGTCATCGGAGGACCCTCCATCTTAGAATTGCAAGGCCTCCAAACCCTATACAAAAATTAAAACAGAACATGAAAAGCACTAAACCAGTAACCATTACTCCATTAACACAAAAAATAGTTATAATTTTTTCTAGGCCAAAAAAACAGAGTCTTTCCTCATTTATGCATTCAGCCGATCATAAACCAAACCCTGGGATGAAACCCTAGACCATATGCACTAACAGATTCTTAACGATGACTCAATTAAATAATGTGGAAACTAGGGGTTTACACAATTTTACCAAATTTTTTTTGCAACATATAAAAAACTTTACCTCTTACTTCGAACGCAAAAACAATGATGTGTACTTGCCTTCAGGTTTTCCACCAAGCTCCAGAGCAGACGCACGAACAATGCTCCACGACTACTCCAATGCTAGCGGACAATGGGACGGTCTTCTTCGTCTTCGTGATGCTTGGTTAGGTGCCAGAGAAACAGAGAGTCACGCTGAGAATGAAGAAGAACAAGTGAGGTTAGAGATCAAAGACAAAGTGTAAAACATTACACTCTACCCTCAAAACGCAGGCGTTTCATTACAACACTCTGGAGTTGCCAAACGACATCGTTTGGTTAGGGTGGGCAGCGAAGTCACCGTCCACGTCAGCAGATTCCTAACGGGGACGTCACTCAGTTAACGGAAGGACGAACGTGATTTAAATTAATTCTTTCAGGGACTAATTTGATTAAAAAAATCATTCGGGGATGAAAATGAAAATCGCGTGATCTTTTTGGGACGAATTTGAGTATTAATCCAATTTTAATTACTGTATATTTAGTTGGCATTTTTAATTTTCAATATTTTATTTTTAGAATTTTGCAAAAACAAAAATAAAGAGTGATAAAAATAAAAATATTAAAAATAAAAAATCAAAATATAAAACTAAACACAAAGAATTAATTATATATTTTTAAAATTTTTTATTTTATTAGACAAATTAATTTTTCAAGTTTTATGTTTTTTCATTGAGGCTAATGAAATTCACCTAGAAGAAAAAGATTGATCATATAATTTAAAAAATTTAAAGAATTTTTGTTTTTTTTTAAATAATGATATAAGCTAGTTTGACTAAATTTATTAACTTTTAATGAAAGAATTTAACATGAAAAATAATATCTAGATTCACTCTTTTCAAGTTACTATTGAGCATTTGCTCTTTTTTTTGTGTGCTCTAAATGTACTCGTGGTGGTTCTATACTTTATTATTATTAACAAACCATTTTAAGAAAATGAATGAAGTTGATAGAATTTATTTTGTTTGTTGCCAAAACAAAAAAAATCACGCAAGAAAGGCAGTTGAGAGTACTTTTAGAGAAGTAGAAAGAGTACAACAGGAAGAAGCAGCAATAACTAATCAATGGAGAAAATAGGATTGAAGTAATTCACAGGTTCTTGCAAAAGATGGAGAAAAGAGTACTGAGAGGCAAAGATAGACTATAGAATTCTAATTACAAGTTCACTGGTAGGATTTGGGACAAATAAATTAGAGAGTTCGAACCTATCAATAGGAAGCTTGTGGGAATAAACCAAACTGGCTTTAGGTTTAGAACCTTCTTTATAGCACTTGAAGTTGCTTACTTACGATGAAGCAGTAAGGACCATGTATGATTATTATACTTGTTTGAACTTCCCTCACCATTGACTTAGAAGTCGGTAGGCTCCAATGGATCATTATCTAGTGCAGATCATAAAAGATTATCAACTGGATTTTTTGCAAATATTTTGAATGATGGTGATCTTATAAAAGTTGAAGGGTTGGATGAGAATCTTAATATAAATCATAAAATATTCAAGTTTTCTGAGATAAATAAATCAATAGAGATAAAAATAAAGGTGTGAAGGAAGAATTATTCAACATCCGTTAAGTATGTTAAGATTGAAGTTTCTTTAAAAAAGTAAAGAACTAGAAGAAAAGTTAGAGGAAGTTTTGGGCATTTTTGTTTGAATTTCATACTCTCGGTTTGATTCGAGATGTGGTTGGTCACTATGGCATTTTTGTTTGAATTTCATACTCTTGGTTTGATTCGAGATGTGGTTGGTCACTATATATTTAAGTGTGTAAGGAGGAGAATTCTGTTATTTGGAGATGATCTCATTTTTTTATATAGAGTTTTTTTATATATTATTTAATTTCTCTTCTCTGTAAATGAGAAAGCTACACTACAGTGTAGGGCCTGTCAAACTTTTATTCGATGGAAAGAGTACATCTACACTACCATTGTTGTTCTTGTATAAAACACAACATTTTGTTGAATTGACGTATCTGCATGTCAAACATATTTTTAAATATTTTATATAATTAAAACAAAATATTAAAAATATTTAAAAAATTATTTTCTATTTATCAGTTAACTAATGATTTAAAGAAATAGAAATTGAAAAGGGCTATTGATGACCCACTCACTTCGGATTTATTGGAAGGATGCAAAGCCTTTCAAATCTCTAGCATTGAGCTTCCAAAAAACAAAGAATTTCTAGTTTCAACTACAACCATAATCTTATCTAATTGAAGCATAGAAATACATGCTTGGAATTCTAGATAATAAAGTAGGTATCCAAAATCTTTAACATTATAGGTGGTAAAGCTCAATAAAAACCAACAATATAAATGTCAATTACATATTTCTTCTTTTTTTCTTTTGAAAATTGGATGGTAATACATCTTTTTTATTACTTTGTACTCAACAGACATCTCGCTACAAGATAAAATTTTGATTTATGATGATGAGAACAAAAAATTTTCTGCTAACTGTGACAGGCTTAGGTCAACTCTTCATATTTTTTTTATTTTGACAGCAAATACATCTTAGAAAATTTTTTTGCATTATTTTCTTTTGATCATTAACAGTAGATCATGAAGTTAAAAGAAGATTTTTCACACTTATACACTGTAATATAGTACAACAGAAAAATAAATAAGTTATTTTGACCTAAGATACTCACATGTGAATGAAATAGAACATATGATTAAATATGGTACAACATATCTAAATGCTTAGTACAATGGTATGTGTATATATTATACCTCATAAGTAAAAAAGTGTTAAGTAGAAAGATTTTAAATGTCATTAATACAAAATATATACTCAAGATATGAGAAAAAATAGTTGCAGAAATTATGCAGCTTCATTAAAACAAGTACTTTAAAATGATCAATGTTTAGTTACAAAATGGTCAATTCATATACAAGTAATACAATATTAGTAATCGTAAGAACGAAGGAAGAAATTACTATGACAAAAGATTTAAAAAATATCAATTTATGTTGGAAAATAATCATCTAGATACTAGTAATACTTTCAGAACAATTGCAAATGTGTCAAAAAAATAAGGTCTTAGATTATTAATAACACTAACAGCTACTCTAAAATATTAATAAAGTATAAGAATTCATCTCATAAATAGTTTGTGAATAATTTTATAAGTATTTCTTCCATATTTTTATTTGGGAGTACATGAATTATAGTAAATTTTTCTATAATAATTATTATAATAGATATGAACATTATAAAAGCTTGACAATGTTAAAAATAAATAAAAATTAAAGTAGTATGAAAATACTTCTTAATTTATTCATATTTTTTATTTTAAATTAAAAAATGTCAGTAAATAATAAAAAAATTGACTTTAATTTTACTGTAAAATATTAAATTCCTAAAACACAATTATTTAACTATACTCATTTTTTAAATTCTTAAAAATATATGCAAAATATTATTTTAGTCGGGTTATTTTTTATTATTTTAACCTATGAATGATACGCAATAATTTATTTTTTTCAGTATTTTCTCATATTGACTTTTAAAATTTATCAATAAAAAATATACTAAAAAAATGAATTCATAAAAATAAAGGATTATATACATCCAATATGTATTTTTAAGCTATAAAGTTGAAATAAGATTTTTAATAAAAGTTAAATGTAGGCAATGTGTGTACTCAACAAATAAATTGATATAACTAATAAGTATTTGTGTTTAATTGATAAAAAAATTTTAAATTTTTTATTTTGATAAATACATTGAAATTTAAATTTTTATATAATTTTTATTAAAATACTTTTTAGATATAATGATAAAGATACTTATTTATTGAATCAAAAGTGTTTGTCTATTTGTTGTTATTCTTGTCCTGATACATTTGAATAAGAAATTAGATGTCTTTAAAAGAATTCATTTACTATAACTCGATTAATGTGGATTTTTTTCCTTGTACATCTAGGATAACTTTTCTTTTAATATTTTTGTAGTGATATTAATTACTATTAGTCATACTTACTAATAACTCTGAGTTTTTTTTTCTTTGTGTTAATTATTCAGAGCTATCATTCAATATTTTACCATCTCAATGCTTACTAATAATGTTTAGGACAACCTAATTATACAAACACCAAGTTGTTTATTCTATAGTTAGAATTTTGATTTATTTCTTAAAACTTATTGATTTCAAGATCTTGAATAAGTTCATCAATTCTAAATGATATATAATTTAAATTTGGTTAGAATTTTATATGTTTAATTTATCTTTTCAATTTTACATAAAATCTTAATTTTTTCAAATTTTATTTATATAATTACNAATACATGTTGAAATTTAAGAAGGACAACTACAAACCTAACTATTGTGTAAGAATACAAAATAATGGATCATCTTAAAAAAGCATACCAATTAAATTATTAAAATATATTTTTATTTAAGGACTTTCTATTTAAGAACGAGTGACCAACTCAAATTGGTTCGCATTTTTATAGTTACATCAATCCAAATTATAATTAATGCCATTGAAACAATATATTGAGCCGAGTTGAGATATGGGCTTGGGCCTATTGAAATGGGTAGG